>NC_045439.1:20032425-20116954 GCF_002776525.5 Piliocolobus tephrosceles
TTCTTCTTCTTCTTCTTCTTCTTCTTCTTCTTCTTCTTCTTCTTCTTTTTTTTAAATTATACTTTAAGTTCTGGAATACATGTGCAGAACATGCAGGTTTGTTACATAGGTATACACATGCCATTAGTGGTTTGCTTCACCCATCAACCGATCATCTACATTAGATATTTCTCCTAATGCTATCCCTACCCTAGCCCCCAACCCCTGACAGCCCCTGGTGTGTGATGTTCCCCTCCCCGTGTCCATGTATTCTTACTGTTCAACTCCCACTTTTGAGTGAGAACATGTGGTGTTTGATTTTCGGTTCCTGTGTTAGTTTGCTGACAATGATGGTTTCCAGCTTCATCTATGTCCCTACAAAGAACATGAACTCATCCTTTTTGCTGGCTGCATAGTATTCCATGGTGTTTTTGTGCCACACTTTCTTTATCCAATCTATCATTGATGTGGTTTTCACAATTGCATATCTCCTGAAATATTTCCATGTACTCACATTTGTGCACATATTGAACTTTTAGGTCTACTATTTTAACATGTCAAAAGTATAGGCTTTTTTTATTTTATTTTTTTAAATACAACCAAAAACTTTCTGAAAAATACAGTTTGGTTAATAGAGAGTGGTTACCTAGGATAGAGGCAATTTTGTCATACTGAGCTTGTATAAAAGGCTACTCTTAGAGATATAACATTATCAATTCCAAAAAAAAAATATTTAAAACAGTGCTGATAACATGTATTTGAAAGGTTCATGATGTTTTATATAGTAATTAGCAGGGTATATCATTTGGTTTTGAATTCTTTTATTTCTCTAAATTATAATGTTGTCTTAATCTAGAAGGAGTGGTTTCTTCATTAACAACACCATTGATTATGTAATTTACTTATGCAAAAATATTTATTTCAACCCAGTAGGTAAAAAGCAAAGGTTTTACAACTAACTGATAAAAGTGATTACCTCTGGGAAACAGATTTAAGAGCATGTTGGCATGGTATTATGAGGAATAGAATTTCAACATTTACTTCATAGAATTTTTAAATGAAGAGATTAAAATTACTGAGCTCAATGTTTTGAAATATCTGTAAATATGAAATGCCTACAGTGAGTTAATCAGCATATGCATTATATCACAGAGTTATCATTTTGTGGTGAGAACAATTAAAATCTACTCTCTTAGCAGTTTTCAAGAATACATCCCATTGTTACTAATTAAAGTCACCGTGTTATACAATAGATTTCTTGAACTTAATCCTCCCATCTAACTGAAATTTTTTTTATTGTTTGCTCAACAACTCTCCCTCTCCATCATCAAGCCACTGGCAACCACCAAGCTATTGTCTATCTCTGTGAGTCTCACATTTTTAGATTCCACATGTAAGTGAAATCAAGTAGTATTTGTCTTTCTCTGCTTTATCTCACTTAACATAATATTCTCCAGGTTCATCCACGTTGTTCCAAATGACAGGATTTCCTTTTTTAAAAAAGACTAAATAATATTACATTGAGTATATATACCACATTTTCTGTATCCATTCATCCATTCATAGACATTTAGGTTGATTCCATATTTTGGCTATTGTGAATAATGCCTCAATGAACATGGGAATGTAGATATCTCTTTGACATACTAATTTCTTTACCTTTGGCTCCATAGGCAGTACTGGGATTTCTGGATTAGATGGTAGTTCTATTTGTCATTTTTTGAGATGCCTTCATACTGTTTTCCATAATGGCTGTACTAACTTGCAATCTTACTGGTAACATACAAGGGTTCTCTTTTCTCCACATCCATGTCAGCGCTTGTTATTTTTCCTTTTTGTGTTTTTTTGATAATATCCATTATAACAGGTGTGAAGTATTATTGCTGTGGTTTTCATTTGAATTTCTCTCATTAATAGTGACATTGGGCATTTTTTTATATATGCCTGTTGACCATTTATTTGTATGTCTTTTTTGGAGAAATATCTGTTCAGGTCCTTTGCCCATTTGAAAGTCAGTGAATGTTTTCAAATTCTTTTTATAAGAATTGTATATGCAAAAACTCAGAGGTTTTTCAAATATAGTTATTCATTACCTCAAACTCAAAACCTTTTCAAATATAGTTATTCATCCCAATTCTGTATGTGCCTTAATTTTTTGTTATTAATATCATGACAGTAAATTCTCAAATTGTTGCTATTATATATAGTAAGCTGATCAACTTTACATATTTTATTCTAATGTAGAGATATACCTTTGACAATATTTTTGGCATAAAATAATGTCGCTTTGTTTTGTAATTTACAGTTTTTTGAAGCTGTGGTAAAATAGTCAAACCTGGAGAAGAAATAAAATTATATCGTATTACAGTAGAATAGGAAACGACCAGTTCACACCAGTAATTAGTTTGTAAGCAAAGGCTGAATTGCTTTGACATTATAGGAGAGAGTCTGTGTATCACATTAAGTCATAGAGCAGGGTTTGGCCTGGGGTCTGTGGAGCATTTTTTATATACATAATTGGAGAAACAACTGTAATGTATCACATGTGTTCAGTGGAGTGTTAGAAGTTACAACAGAAACTATTTCTCTGGTTAAATTAAGAGAAGAGAATATTATTATCTTCTGGTTGTATAGCTTTCTGGAAAGTTTTGTGGTTAGTGGGCTAGTTCTGCAATCAGCTTGCTTAGCAAGTTTGGAATATTTGTATTTTTCATAAAAAGACAGGGAAATATAATATTTGAAATGTTTTCACAAATAGAAATGTCAGCTAAAATGACTTTTCCCAACAGTAGTGGTGCTAGGATTGTGTTTTTCTTTTCTAATTCTTGTTTTAAAAAATAATATCTTGTATTCCCCCATGAATTAAATGGGGACCACAAAAATAAAAGAAATATATATTATTGCAGAGTATTTTTATCTCTAGTTAAATGTGTTATTGGAAAAAACTTATAAATTTTATAAAATGCACATTCAACACTTATTGAAATCACATATGTATATATACAACATTTTCTTTTTTTTTCCTTTTTTTTGAGATGGAGTTTCGCACTGTCGCCAGGGCTGCAATGCAATGGCGCAATCTTGGCTCACTACAACCTCTGCCTTCTGGGTTCGAGCGATTCTCATGCCTCAGCCTCCTGCCTAGCTGAAATGACAGGCGCCCACCACCATGCCCGGCTAATTTTTTGTACTTTTAGTAGAGATGGGGTTTCACTATGTTGGTCAGGCTGGTCTCGACCTCCTGACCTCATCATCTGCCTGCCTCAGCTTCCCAAAGTGCTGGGATTATAGGTGTGAGCCTCCGCGCCCGGCTTATACAAACATTTTCTTTGTTTAAACTTTATATGTGTTTCTTTCTTTCATTATTTTTCTTTGATGTTGTTGTTGTTTTCATCTAGTTTATGGTATTAATAGACTTACTTACATGGAACACATCCTTGCATCCCCAAATGATTATTTAATAAACGGTTAATATAAATGAATTGATTACAAAGGTCATCTTTAAGCAGCTATTATGTTGGTTTAGAGTTTGGTTTCTGACTTCACATTTCCCAGTTCATATGGTAGATTCTTCCTTTACCAGCCATATGAATTTAATCAAGCTGTTTATCCTCACTGTGCCTCAATATCTTTATCTGTTAAAATGAGAGCAATAATAATATCCCACATATTTATTATGATGCTTTAAAAAGACAGATATAAACAGAAAGATAGCTCAGTCCTTAAAAAATCATGTCTGAATTCTGAAATAAGAGAGGTACAGCAATACATTAAACAATAATAAAAATAAGTTTACCAAATGGCTGACAATGGTTCATCAGGGTTCCCACTGATAAAAGACAGTGCCTTTAAAATTCACAAATACATGCACGCACACATGCACACAAGCACACATGTGTGTGCACACATACATGCAATGACTGCAAACACTCGCTAGTGCCCTTCAGGTGGCCCCTCAGTAGTGGCATGTTCAGGGGATGGAGTCATTTCTGATTTGGGTTGGAATAGACAGAAATAGGAAATAAGCAAGGGGGTGTGAGAGAGTAATGGCATAGGTAATAGTTCCCTTAGAAAAAGATTTAGTCAAACAATCCTAGAACTATGGAGAAAAACTGTAATAGAAGAATTTTCACAATCAAAATTATATCACATGCTTTTGTCACAGTGATGTTTTTACCTTCCTTTTATTTCTGAGATGTTAGTTGAAAAAAAAAAAAAAAGACTCACATTTGTACTCATAGGCTGTACCTCTGGGAATAAGTATACTTGCCTGCTAGTTCTGAACTGAACTAGCATCATTTGCATCACGAGCCTGGCCAGCCCGGTTGCTAAAGTTCTGTTCATGGCCATTTCACAGGGGACTCCTCCTGACTCCATTCTTCTTCTATTTGATACTTATCTTTTAGTTGGTCTCTCACTTGGGGCTCAAAAATTAGTTTTTTCTTTATCTATTGACTTT
This sequence comes from Piliocolobus tephrosceles, assembly GCF_002776525.5. NCBI lineage: Eukaryota > Metazoa > Chordata > Mammalia > Primates > Cercopithecidae > Piliocolobus > Piliocolobus tephrosceles. The sequence continues at coordinate 20,036,864 of NC_045439.1, forward strand.
CATTCTCTTGGTTTGTCCCAAAGCACACTCTTAAGACTGTGACATCATAGATTTAAGTCTCTATATCCTTTCAGTAGTGAAGGATGGGAGAAGAGGTGGAAATGGACACTCTTCAGGCATGAGAGATCGGAAAGCTTGCGGAGCTCACTCCAACTTTGCTTCAAAATGTGTTCCAGGGTTTACTGTGATGTTTTAATTACAGATCATACTAGAAAATTTAGCATTGGTTTTCCTCTGTATTTATGGTTAATAAAGAAAATGTACATGTACCTGCACACACACACACACATAAACCCACACATTATATTGGAATTACATGTCCCTCTTCAATAGATACTTCCCAATAGTAACTAGAAAAGCTACTGAACTATCACAAATATTTATTAGGCAATTATTAAGGGTTTAACATGCAACAGTCCAACAAGGTACCCACTATGATTCAAGAAACCTACCCTATATTCTTATATAATTATGGCTCCTTAAAAAATCTTAATATCATTTTTCATTTGAAAAAGTAGGGAGAAACATGAAGAAGAAATCTTCCACTTTCAACCAAGTGGCAATGAAACATAAAAATCAATAGATTTTTCCCACAGCTACAAATATGAATCACCTGAGCCACTCTCATTTTTTCCCACTACACAATGCAGAATTATATTCTTGGGTGAAAGCAGCTGTTACCCTATCACTGCTCAAATCAATATCGACTCTACGTCTGTGAACCCTCTGGCTAAAAATGTATATCAAAGATGCTATAAGCAAGAAAGAATCATTTTTATCGTGTTTCCTTGACTTCTCTACTCTCCCTCTTTTAGTTTATAAATAAAAGTCAAGGCACTGGGATTTTCCTCAAAGCTTCAGCATTGAAACACTTGTTTAGTGCAGTTTATGACCTCATATTATTCTTGAAAAATACTGGCCTTTAAAAAATAAATCAACATTTTTGCCCAACTCAGTCAACTGTTGGGAGATAAAAATCCATCAGAAGAATACACACTTGAAGTGAATTTGTCCTAGTTAGCAATATAACATTTCAAGAAAGTTATGAGGAAATTATTCCTAATAAATGTAGGTGTAAATAATTTAGTCAATGGTGAGTATACCTTGGAGGTTACAGTTACGTTTCTGATTTTTAAATATTTTACAGTTGCAGAATAGATTACTGTTTTTCTAAAACAAATATATCTCATTTTCTTATTTTACAATTTTACACAGAGTGACACAGATGCATAGTTTAGATATCTGTCCCTTCCAAATTTCATGTTGAAATTTGATCCCCAAAGTTGGAGGTAGGGTCTAGTGGAGACTTTTGGGTCTTGGGGGTGAATCGCTCCTGAAGAGATGAATGACCACTCTAGGGAGGGGGTGAGTGAGTTATTGCACTGTTAGTTTTCCCTCCATTGCTGCTTCTCTTTCCATGTGATCTCTGAATACATCAGCTCCTCCTCACCTTCTGCCATGAGTAGCAGCAGCCTGAAGCCCTCACCAGAAGCAGAGGGTGGTGCCATGCTTCTTGTACACTTGTACAGCCTGCAGAACCATGAGCTACATAAATTTTTTTTTTTTTTTTTGAGACCGAGTTTCACTCTTGTTGCCCAGGATGGAGTGCCCGGCACGATCTCGGCTCACGGCAACCTCGACCTCCTGGGTTCAAGCCATTCTCCCTCCTCAACCTTCCTGAATAGCTGAGATTGCAGGCATGCGCCACCATGCCCAGCTAATTTTGTATTTTCAAGAGAGTCGGGGTTTCCCCATGTTGGTCAGTCTGGTCTATAACTCCCGACCTCAGATGATTCCCTGGACTCGGCCTCCCAAAGTGCTGAGATTGCAGACCTGAGCCACAGCGCCGGGCCTCTTTTGTTCATAAATTACCCAGCATCAGTTATTCCTTTATAGAAACACAAAAATGAACAAAGATGCAAAGCTTTATTGTGTCATTCCCAGCAAAAACTAGGAATACAAAGATTTGCATCTGTTACTGATGATTAAGAACCACTGAGAACACATATGATGACTTCAAGCAAACAGGAAAAAATAAACCTTAATGGCAAGTTTGATAAATTTTTCCCAGAAATTTTAAATTCAGAGAACTAACGTTTAGGAACATGCACATATTAACTTGTTGATTTATTTTTTTTTTAGTTTCCTCATTGTAGTTTAATGCTAAATTTTATTCAGAAACCTGCCATATGTCTGTAAATAACTTCTTAAATTAGTCTTTTAAATTAATATATTGTTTTATAAGTCTTTTCTGGCTGTGATGTAAGTCAAATGCAAGTATTTCAGATAACTGCAGGTCCTATTAAATAGCCAAGAGCTAATAAAAATACTATGAGGTTTAACACACCTCTGACTTGTATATCCGCATCTCTCCCACTAGATGTTGGTGGCCTTAAATTAAATTAAGAATTAAATAAAAATAGAGAGAAAGAGGGACAGAGGGAGAGAAAGAAAGATACATCAAGGATTGAGAGAGAGAGAATGTATATGTGTTTGAGTTTACATTTGAGAGGTAGAAAATTTCTTCTCATCAAGTTTTAAGCCAACTTAAATAGTGGAACAATTTGTAAATTTTGGAATTCAAATAAAATAAAAGTTCTAATATTAGTTCAGAGAAGTATTTTTCATGAACAATGTACTCAAATAATATTAATTTTATTTTGAGATTTTCTGGAGGTTTTTCATTTAAGATGATGTTATGAGATGGTATGTTTCAGCTCTCCAACTTAGCCACAAACCCAAATGAAGGCAGATTAAAATAAAATAAATAAACACATGAGCTAAAGTAGAAGAAAGAGGAGGAACTGGAAGATAAGGAGAAGAAAGAGAAAATGATAGAGAATAAGAGGAAGGAGGAAAGAAAGAGGAAGAGAAGAAAGAAGAAAAGAAGAAAGGGAGCATGTAAGTCTTAAATTGGAAAGAGAGTTCAAAGCTGGAATAATCAACAACTACTATGGATTTAGACTTGCTAAAGAACTGGGCTTGAAAATTTAGCACCCATCCTGATGTAAAGAAGAAGAGATGTCATTTTTATGGCTGGTAAGGGGAATTTAATTTCCTTCAGATACCCCGATTATATATATGGTTTCTATAGACTGTTAGAAAGTAGTTCTAAAAGTGCCACTTAATGGCCCAGAGAATGAGAGAGAAAGTTTGCCAGTTGACTGTGGATCTGAGTGTGTGTGTGTGTGTGTGTGTGTGTGTGTGTGTGTGTAGAGGGGGTATTAGTTGTTTCATGATATTGGGAAACTAAGTGCACACCTCTGCCAGAGTGGGATGTGAGTTTCTATAGAGACATACCTCATTTTATTGTGTTTTGCTTTATTGTGCTTAGTGGATATTGTGTTTTTTTACAAATTGAAGGTTGGTGGCACCCCTGAGCGAGGCATGTCTATCAGCACCAACAGTTTGTGCTCTCTTTGTGTCTCTGACATATTTTTAAAATTCTCACAGTTTTTCAGATTTTTCATTATGATTATACCTGTTATGATGATGTGGGATCCGTGATGTTTGATGTTACTCGTATAACTGTTTTGGGGTACACAAAACACATCCATATAAGACAGAATACTTAATAAACATGATGTGTGTGTGCTGACTGCTCCACTGACCAGTCATTCCCCATCTTTCTGTCTCTCACCTCAGGCCTCCCTATTCCCTGAGGCAAAACGATATTAAAATCAGGCCAGTTAATAAGTCTACAATGGAGTCTACGTGTTCAAGTGAAAGAAAGAGTTTCAAATTTTTCACTTTAAATCAAAAGTTAGAAATCATTAAGCTTAGTGAAGAAGGCATGTAGAAAGACAAGACTGGCCAAAAGCTAGACCTCTTGTGCTAAAGTTAGCCAATTTGTGAATATAAAGGAAAAGGTATTGAAGGAAACTGAAAGTGTTACTCCAGTGAACACACAAATGACAAGCAAGTAAAATAGTCTTGTTGCTGATATGGAAAAAGTTTTAGTAGTTTGGATAAAAGAATAAAACAGCCCACAACATTCCTCCCTTAAGCGAAAGCCTAATCCAGAGCAAGACCCTAAATCTCTGAAATTCTATAAAGGCTCAAAGAGGTAAGAAAGCTGCAGAATAAAAATTTAAAGCTAGCAGAGGTGGGTTTCTGAGGTTTAAGTAAATAAGTCATTTTCATAACATAAAAGTGCAAGGTAAAGCAGCAAGTGCTGATGTAGAGACTGCTGTAAGTTATCCAGAAGATCTAGATAAGAATGGTGATGAAAGTGGCTGCACTCAATGACAGATTTTCAAGTTAGATAAAACAGCTTTATATTGGAAGAAGATACCATATAGTAGGTTTATAGCTAGAAAGAAGTAAATACCTGTCTTTAAAGAAGTAAATACCAGGCTTCAAGAAGTAAACATGTGGCTTCAAAGTTTCAAAGGACAGGCTGACTCTCTTGCCAGCATTAGAAGTGGAGTCACATCTTTAGGCCCCACTTCTAATTCTAACGAAGATATGACTGAATTGCTGCAATCAACATAAAACTTGAATGGATGAGGAGTTGCTTCTTATAGATTAGCCAAAAAAATAGTATTTTTTTTTTTCGAGATGGAATCTACCCCTTGTGAACACACTGAGAACATTGCTGAAAAGACAACAAAGGATTTAGAATATTATGTAAACATATTTGATAAAGCAGCAACAGGATTTGAGAAGATTAACCCCAAATTTGAAAGAAACTCTACTGTGGCTAAAATGCTATCAAACAGCATTTCATGCTACAGAGAAATTATTCATGAAAGGAAGAGTCAATCAATGTGTAAACTTTTCTGTTCTCTTATTGTGAGACATTGGCAGAGCCACCCCAACTTTCAGCAGCCGTCACTATAATCACTCAGTGGTTATCAACATCAAGACAAAACCCTTAAACAGCAAGAAATTACAACTTGCTGAAGTTTTGGGTGGTTGTTAGCATTTCTTGGCAATAAAGTATTTCAAATTAAGATATGTACATATTTTAGAATAGTGCTGTCACAGGATCCTTAGGGTGTTCCTTCATCAGCCGGAAACCTCTGTGGCCAGTAGTATCTCTGCTTGGGTTTTGCTGGCACCCACTGGGCTCGTTCCACCTACTTGGCCCAGCAGGCTGCATTCGGCTTGTGCTACCAGCATGGATCTGATGCCTGCCAAGGGTAAGCCAGGAGCAGAGTGGCTAGGGGTATATGAGCAAGCAAGTGTGGGTTCTGACCCCTGTGTATAGCCAGGTGCACCGGCTGCAGCTAGGCAGGCAGCTCCAGTTGCCAGCATAGGCACCAGCTCTGTGCAAGGTTGCGGCTGGACCAGACATACTGCCAGAGGCAAGGGGAACACAATGTTTGCTGAAAGCTCTGAGATTCCAGAAACTGCAGAGCTCCAAAGAGGGTTTTACAGCATGTCAGAGTCATAGTTCCGGGAGACCCAAGTTCTGGTCTCCCAGAAGGGATGCAGCTCTTCTCTCCTTCTCATTACCCACAACATGCCAAGCAGAGGGTGTGTTTCAGCCTTGTTTGTGTTACCATTCTTTCAGTCCTCCCATTCAGGACTTGTCTCATGTCCAGGAAGAATGAGGTATGCAGACAACTGGAGGGTGAGGAGCTTCACTGAGTGACAGATCAGCTCTCAGGAGATCTGAAGTGGGTAGCTGCTTTCCACAGGCAGGTCGTCCTGATGAGTGTAGAGACCTGAAGTGAATAACTTATCCATGGGCAAATAGTCCTAACGAGCGTAGAGGAGACCTGAAGTCTGTGGCTCCTTTCAGCAGGCGGGTTGTCCTGAAGAGTGTCTGAGTCTGGCTGAGTCCAGAATTTTTCTTGGCTCAGAAGGGAGGAAGTGCATGCTGATTGGTCCATGGGCAACCATGGCTTAGCCTGGAAAAAACACCATAAGTTCTCACTCCCGGTCGTGGTCTCCACTCAGAACTGGCAGCCTGGCCCCAAGGCTTCTGGCCATCCTTGGCTTGAAGGTGGGATTTCACAAAGGACCCATCCCTTCCTGCCTAGGAATCTCTGCCTTCTACCATCATCAACAGGTCAACTATGGTGCCTAGGCTGTTTGCACTGAGGGGCACTTGCAGGATCATGCTGAGCCACCCTTAGCCCACTGTCCTCCCTCCTGTGCTTGTCAGTAATCAAAGTCTGGAGGCGACCAAGGCAGCAGGGGCTGGCATATCAGCATCACTCTGAGCTTGTGTACACCTGACCAGGTCATTGCAGTGTCTGGGCTCGGCTGCAACTTTGGTCTGCACTGGAGCAGGCACTGAAAGCCTGCAGGGGCAGGGGGCTTCCCAGGCCCCCAAGGGCACAGGGATGCCCGAGTCCAGACCCACTGCTGGGCATCTGTAGCAGTGCCCAGGATCATGGGACTCCCACCCCATCAACTCAGTAAAGGATAAGGATCCTGCCTGTTCCTGGCCCCCACCAGCTCTGTGTGGTGCATGGCCCCAGCTGAGCCTCCCCTGATGAAGCTGACATCCTCACAGCGGCCACTCCAGGTGTGCCGCCACTGCCGTCAGTACTATTGCACACTTAATAGACTATAGTATAGTATAAACATAACTTTTATATGCATTTGGAAACCAAAAAATATGTGTGACTTATTTTATTGTGATACTCACTTTTTTTGGAATGGTCTACAACCAAACCTGTGATGCCTCCAAGATGTGCTATACTATGTGAGTACATGGGTATCATTAAAATGAAAATAAATAAATATATACATAATGGATAATTGATAGAATTAGATAGATAGATGATAGATAGGATAGATAGATAGATAGATAGATAGATAGATAGATAGATAGATAGATAAAGATTTACTCATAACCTAGGAAAAAAGCAAGAAATAAATATTGTTGGGCTACACGCGGTGACTCACATGTGTAATCCCAGCACTTTGAGAGGCTAAGGCAGGCGGATCACCTGATTTCAGGAGTTCGAAATCAGCCTGGCCAAGACCGTGAAACCCCATCTCTACCAAAAATACAAAAAATTGCCAGGCGTGGTGGTGTGCACCTGCAGTCCCAGCTACTTGGGAGGCTGAGGCAGGATAATTGCTTAAATCCTGGAGGCAGAGGTTGCAGTGAACCAAAACCATGCCATTGCACTCCAGCTTGGGTGACAGAGCAAGACTTCATCTCAAAAAACCAAAAGAAAGAAATATAGATTGTCTAATGGCATGCCCACTAATGGCAGATGTAAGCATATGAAAACAGCAGTCAAGGTGAGCCCATAATTTTATAAAAATAAACATAATTTGGTATCATAATCATTAGCAGATTAAATAAATAGAAAAATTTATTCTGCAAAGGCTTGAAATAACAGAAAAATCTTTAAAAGTTTAAAAATATGGTAAAATAATGTTTAAAATTATAAGCAAATACTATAAATGAAAATAAACAAACTATAACTTTTTACACATTAAAAATAGAGTCTTTAGTATTGAAATTGAATGGGTGGTGAAAACATCATTTCAAGCACAAAGCAGAGGATAAAATTTGTTATACAGGAGCTATGTGGCTGTGTAATATTTTCCAGAATGCAAGACAGTTATAAACAGAAGATATGAAAAAAGAAATGAGTAGACCTGGAGAAAAATTTATAAGATCCAACATATATCTGTTAGGAATTTAAGAATAAGAGAGTAGAGAGAATAGTTAAGAAATAATACTCAAAGAAATATACAATGAGAAAACAAAAGAAGTGATAGGTCGCATACCCTGAGATTAAACAAACATACCACTTTAAGAACTAGAGAGGAAGAAAATTCACAATCCACATCTAGACATTTTGGAATGAAACTAAAAATACCAAAAATAAAATAAAATAAAAATCCTAACTGACATCAAAGAGAAAAGTGGATGATTATCCAGCTATGATAAATGATTTGCAGATTTATCATTAGCAAAAATGTTGACGTCAATGACTCAGTTATTTTCTGCCTAATGAAAAATGAGAAAATGAGATAGTTAACTATTGCAAATAATACTTGAAAAAAATACTAAAGGCTTGCTATGACTTTAATGTGTTCCCTTCAGAATTTAGGTATTGAGACTTGGTGGCCAATGTGATGACATTAAGACATGGGATTTTTATGAAGTGATTAGGTCATTAGGATTCCTTTCCTCATGGATAGAATTAAGACCCTGGTGAAAAAGGCTTCATGGAGTGTTGGACTGCCTACACCTCCCGCCTTCTGCCTTCTGAAGACATGGCTTTCCTTTCCTTGACAGCAAGGTGCCGTCTTGGAAGCTGAGAGCAGCCCTTGCCAAATAACCAAACTTGATCTTGCACTTCTCAACCTGTAGAACTATGAGAAATAAATTTCTATTATATATAAATTGCCCAGTCGCAGGTACTCTGTTATAGCAGCACAAAACAGACTAAAAGCTTCAACTTCAGAAAGTGGGGAAATAAATCCAGAAGACAAGAAAAGATATAAAATACAATTTTGGACAAAAAAAATTATTAAACAATAATGAACCTAAGTAACCATTCATGGTAACATACAAATCACTTTAAAAATCACAATTAATTTTCGGTGGATAAAGAATCCAACGCAACTAAAACACCTAACAAAAATAACGTGGGTGATGGGAGGGAATATAATATTTACAGTGTTTCCACAAAACTTATTTTGTTCTGGAGAAACTTAGAGATATTAACAACTTTTGAACTTTGTTTCAAGTGTACTTGTCAGAGATTGAATGGTAACTAATGAAGTAGAATGTGTAACACACAATTTATTAGCTGTGAAGTGTGTATTAAGAAACTAAATAATTTGACCAATAAAGTGACCAAAGTTAATAGAAATAACTAAAGGAGGCATTTGAAATATTCCATCTAAAGATCGAGCAATCAAAATACATAGGTAAAACTATATAAATGGTTAGAATAATTGTAAGTAGATAAAAGCTATTTTATCTATTTTATACAATTTTATAAATTATTTTTCTAATCTTCAGGAAATAAGTTTTGATATATATGTATATCACATATATTCCTGAAGATTAGAGAAATAATTCATAATAATTAATTCATAACAACAGATATATAGTATCTTAATCAAGCAAAAATAAGTAAAGCTCTTAGCAAATTTCAACCTCAGTTTTTACATCACAGTTTTTAATTTATTAATATTTTATTTAGATTTTTGCAATTATATTTATTAAAAAGGTTTATAATTTTTATTTTACTGTCCTTTCTAGGTTTTGATACAAAGATTATTTTAAACTAATATAAACAGACGAGACCTATTTTCTCTTTTTTATATTAGACAAATTATTTTGCAATTAATTAATTTTCCTTTCTTAAATATAAGAAGAATTTGCCAGTGAAATCACCTGAATATGGAGATTACTGTGGCATTTTAAAATAAAGATGGCTTCAATATTTTTAACGTAGGTAATACTGTTAACGATTTGCCTATTTATTCTTTCAGTTTTTGTGTCTTTTAAAACTGTGTTTACTTCATTCAAATTATTTGATTAATATACATAATTTTAAAAATATTTTTACATAAATATATGTAATTATGTCTCTTTAATTTCTGATATTAGAAATTTGTTAACTTTTTGGTTTTCTTCTTTATTTAATTTGCAAAGTTTATATTTAATTAACTTTTTTTCAGAAATCAAATTTTGGTGTTGATTTCCTCTACCGTATATTTGCTTTTAAATTCAGTAATGTTTACTTTTGTATTTATTATTTCCTTTCTTTCTTTTTTTTTAAACCAATCTGTCTTTAAGCTCGTCCAGTATCACTTTACCTTCAACTACTCCACAAAAATAACTCTTGACAAGTTCTACAAGACCTCCACTTTGCTCCTAAATCTCTTGTCATTTCCTGAGTGATAGGGATGCTAGTAGCATGTTACATAGAGCTCCTAAATCCTCGAAAATTTCCTGAGTGATCACATCTTTTGTTCTATGAGGTGACTCTTGGCAGGTTCCTGGATAGCTTCGGATGGGGGCTGGTTACCAGGGAGAGGAGGACAGGATTAGAAGCTTGGAACTTTCAGTACCACACTGCACCTGTCCCTGCCTTCAGAGGAGAGAGAGGCGCTGAAGATTATATTAATAATTCATCATATATACACGATGAAGCTTACAAGAAAATCCATAAACTATGTAGTTTAGACAGATTCTAGACTGGGGTGAATACAACCATGTGTGCCAGAAGGGGGGCAGCCCCCAAACTCCATAGGGACAGAAGCTCCTGCATGCAGGGCACCTCTGGACCTCACTCTATGAACCTCTTCATCTGGCTTTTTTTATTTTTTATAATATTCTTCACAATAAACAGATACATGTAAGTAAATGTTTCCATGAGTTTTATGAACTATTTTAGCAAATTATTGAACCAGAGGGTGGGGTGTGTGGGAACCCCCAACTTTGTAGCCAAGTCAGACAGAAGTATGACTATCTTGAGGACCCAATACTTGCAACCGGCATCTGAAGAGAAAACTGTCTTTTAGGACTATGTTATTAATCCTGTGTAGTTTGATATTAAATCCAGGTACTAACTGTTAGAATCCAATTAAATTACAGGACATTCAACTGGAGTCTGGAGAGTGAGAGAACTGGGTGTTATGGGGAGAAAATACTCATACATTTGGTGTCAACAGTTTTGTGAGTAGAGAAAAAGTTTTCTTTTACTAGTTCATAGAACATAATATTTGTATATTGGTATTAAATACTGTGATCTTGATCTTGAACTTAATTGTTTTAACAGTTTTTGTTACTTTTCTCGGAATTTTTACATGCAATATCAGGTCATATGATAATAAAGGCAATCTTAGGTTTGCCTTTTCAATCTGAATCCCTTCTATTTCATCATCTTTTATTGCTGCTGCCCATTTGTTTGTTTGCCCAATTGCACTGCCTGGATTTCCAGGCTTGTGTTAATATCTGTTGATGTCTTTTTTTCCCCCTAGTGATAGAATTAGTAGTTTCCTCATGGAATGGGAGGTTGTGAGAACAGACATCCTTGTCTTTTTCTGATTTTAAAAGGAATTATGTGGTCTTTAACCAAACTTATGAGTATAGTTGTACAATTTTTGTAGATATCCTTTATCAGTTTAAGGAAGACTCCTTCTATTCTTGGTTTGCTAAATGTTATAATAAAAAGTCATGCTGAAAACTGGGCTTTTCAGGTAACATTTTGCAGCAATTTTATATCCTGATTCCTTTTATCAGAGTAGATGTTTTTTTCTTTTTTGCTTTTTTAATTTGCAATTGACATTTATTAGTTGTACATCTTTATGGAGTTCAGTGTAATATTTGATACAGGTATACAATTGTAATGATCAAATCAGGGTAACTAAAAAATCAATCACTACAAATTGATTCTTTATTTGCGTTGGGAACATTCAAAGTTTACTCTGCCATCTATTTGGGTGCTGGAGAGGATGTGGAGAAATAGGAACACTTTTACACTGTTTGTGGGATTGTAAACTAGTTCAACCATTATGGAAAACAGTATGGCGCCGGGCGCGGTGGCTCAAGCCTGTAATCCCAGCACTTTGGGAGGCCGAGACCGGCGGATCACGAGGTCAGGAGATCAAGACCATCCTGGCTATCACGGTGAAACCCCGTCTCTACTAAAAATACAAAAAACTAGCCGCGGCGAGGTGGCAGACGCCTGTAGTCCCAGCTACTTGGGAGGCTGAGGCAGGAGAATGGCGTAAACCCGGGAGGCGGAGCTTGCAGTGAGCTGAGATCCGGCCACTGCACTCCAGCCTGGGCGACAGAGCGAGACTCCGTCTCAACAAAAAAAACAAAAACAAAAACAAAAACAGTATGGCGATTCCTCGAGGATCTAGAACTAGATGTACCATATGACCCAGCCATCCCATTACTGGGTATATACCCAAAGGATTATAAATCATGCTGCTATAAAGACACATGCACACATATGTTTATTGTGGCACTATTCACAATAGCAAAGACTTGGAATCAACCCAAATGTCCATCAGTGACAGACTGGATTAAGAAAATGTGGCACATATACACCATGGAATACTATGCAGCCATAAAAAAGGATGAGTTTGTGTCCTTTGTAGGGACATGGATGCAGCTGGAAACCATCATTCTCAGCAAACTATGGCAAGAACAGAAAACCAAACACCGCATGTTCTCACTCATAGGTGGGAACTGAACAATGAGATCACTTGGACTCGGGAAGGGGAACATCACACACCAGGGCCTATCATGGGGAGGGGGGAGGGGGGAGGGATTGCATTGGGAGTTATACCTGATGTAAATGACGAGTTGATGGATGCTGACGAGTTGATGGGTGCAGCACACCGACATGGCACAAGTATACATATGTAACAAACCTGCACGTTATGCACATGTACCCTAGAACTTAAAGTATAATAATAATAAAAAATAAATAAATAGATAAAATTTTAAAAAAGAAAAAAGAAAATACATAATAAATTGTCATTAATATAGTCCTCCTAAAGGGCTATAAAACACTACTTTTACTTTTTAAAAAATTTGTTTAGCAACTTGTTTGGACTAATTTGTGGTTTGTGTGGTGGCTGATGCCTCTGCTCTATTTTTTTGTTTTGTTTTGTTTTGTTTGTTTTATTTAATTTGTGTTTTTATGTTTAAAGTTGGCTTCTTTTTGGAAGTTCTTGAATCAATATGGCTTAGTCATATCCAATGCTGGTTTAGAGGCTGTACTTAAACAGCAGTAGAGGTTGTACTTATTGGGGTATTAAGCAGAACTTTCAAATTTTGCCAATGGATCTATGTAGTTTGAATACATTCAATGTTTGGTAGTTTATAAGTGTATCCCTGGTTATATTTTTAAGGAGAATTCAGTAGCTCGTTAGCACCCCTGCAGTCTCTCCTGTACGCACACAGCACTGTGTATGCAGACTTTCTGGCAGTGAAGCCTCATGCCATGCCCTGCACTTTGAGGTTGAACTTTTGGAACACAGAGCTGGGATGGGGCAGAATAGAGCAGCCCCGGACAGCAATTCCACAGTACTCCACTATTTTTATTGAGGCTCAGTAGGTTTTCTTCAATTCGTATATCTTATTTATCATATAATATCTGTCAATTTCCAGAAGACTTAAATGGTTATCTTTGAAAATTTGTCCATTTTGTCATTGCTTTTGGGGAAAAGAATTTGTCAATTTTTTCAATTTGCCATTCTAGAAACCTTATATCATTCTTTTAAAGCTGTTTTAGACTGATATTGTGTTTTTCTCTATTGTTTCTTGTTATGAAATGGAAGTATTCTTTGAAATTTATCAGTCATATTTAAATTCAAACTGTTGTGTACATTGTAGTATCTACATTGGCAATAGTATTTTGTTTTATAACAAGATACATTTAATTTAATCTAATAAAAATATGTTTAAGTTCATTTTTTCTCACACGCTTTGTATATAGAAATATGCCCAAACTCCTTTGACTCCATTTCAAGGTAACGTCACAATTTCTTTGGCTAAAAATGTCCAATTTCTCTTAATCAAAAACTGCACAGAGGACATCTATATAAACAATATATATAAGACAATTCATCAGACTATCCAAATTTGGAGTATTAAGATAGATATCACAGTTCTTCAATGAAAACTGGAATTTTTTTACCAGCCTCATTATTTTTCTAATAAAATTTCTATCTTTGAAAAATGTAATATGAAGCTTGAGAGAAGTATGTCTTTAATACTCAAATGTATTAACTAAATGTTATTTTTGCTAATGTGGGTAGACAGATATTATCTTATGATTCCATGGCGTATGTTTGTTATATACAAATAGGAGTGTAGCACAGTTCTTTCTGGAACTCTAATTTCTTGACTAAAAAAAGAAATCTCATCATAATAATCTCAAGAATTCTGGTTGCTACCTAATAAAGATTGATGTTACCCTGTTATATTTGGTGTCACTCAAAGTAGATTTACACTGACAATTTTTTTTTATTGGCTTTATTTTTCCTTAACTAAAATTCTATGCCATTGTCAGAATTGGTAATGCAGGAATTTGAGGTTAAAATGGTTTCAGTAAGTGACTAAGAATTTTACAACTAATAATTTTGTTCAAGTTTAGTTTTCAAGTTTAATTGCCAAGTTATTCAGTCACCCAGTTATTCAGTCATCCAGTTCTTCGTGCCATTTTTGATTATGTATAACTTTGTAAAACTAATACATTGAAGAAAACTTTGTATTTAAAATTAAATATGGAACTATCTGGTTCATTTCAGGGCACATAAAATAATAGAAATCATTCTGGAAGCCATTTTGTCTTTAGAGTGTGCCTTTAAACCTGCAGGTAACAGTCTCTGCCTGTTCTGAGGTTGTCTACACAAGCTGACAACAGGTCAGTTTTGCTACCATCTCCAGTAGACTTCTTAATTAAGATGTCAATCCTGTCAATAATAGTTCACAGTTGTTTTAGAAGTGAGACTTTCAGCTTCTCAAAATTACTTCTTCAAAGATGAAAGAGGTTAATGTGCCTATGTTGTGTAAAGTATAATTCTAGATCTTTTCACATATTATATTTCCTTATTTCAAATTGTCGTCTTAAAAATAGATTGTCTAACTGCAGAAACTGAGAGACAAGAAGTTAAATAAGCCATCTGAGGCCTAATAAATTTTCCAACTGGCATTTGAATTCACACTTATCTGATTGCCAAACCCACATTATCCCTGTATTCATTTTGCATCATAAGGACTAGTTGAGTTTCTACTGGTTTGAAGTACATATGGTGGACTTTCTAGGTTTCCCTGTATAGATCTCCTAGTTCATCTCTCAAATAAACATTCAGATTAAACATGATTTGAACTTATTTGTTTACTCACCTTCAAAGTATACATTTATAAACCCTGTAGAACTTTATATCTTGCCAGATGAATTTTTAACAAAAGTTGGAACTATTTGTAATTATTTCAGAATCAGATTACTCTGATTATTGTTTTATTCAGACACTCACTTGTTTTCTTTAAAAACTATTTACCAGCAGTGATAGGCCACCTTTATAAGTTTTTATTCTATTGCCTAGATTATATTGCTAGTAACAACTTTTTCCCTGTTTGTCTGTATATGTATATTACTCCAGGCATTCATTCTAGCTTTAAAATTATAAGGATCTATAATTTTACACTACATAAAAGATCATTCTAAAATAAATCTGTTTCCATTTGGAGTAGCAAAAACAAAGTCTTGTGTTTCAGCTTTACAATAAAATGCAGTTTTCCCACTAAGTGGAACATCCTATCTTTCAAAAGGCTGAATAAGATAACATTTAGAAAATCATTCCAGTCAGTTAATTAGGGCAGGGGTTGAAGCTCAATACAAGAATACTGTTGGATGTATTGCATTTTTGTTTGATGATGAGCAGGGTTCATTTTCACCTAATTTGCCAACATGTCTCTCATTATTTTACTCTTAGATAAACAAGTGACTAGAGGCATGTTGAGCCAATTATTCTGATTCTGTTCCTAAATTGGCATTGATACAGTAGCTGAATGGAAATGGTCTCATGCTTGCTGACACATTAATAGTGATCAAAGTGAAAAAAAAATCCTGTTATAGTCATACTTCTTTATTTTTATGCTTCAGACTAATGTATTTGATCAGCTCCCTGCTGAATGCTGTTTTTCCTTTTTGGAATCTAAGTAAGTAGGATGAAAGTAGATTCCAAAAAGGAAAAGCAATAGAAAGTAGTTTCATATGAAACTCAGCATCATAACTGTGAGTTATATTGGATGCTGAGTTTTGGCACAGATAGGACAAAAACTTTTTAGTGATTGTTCACTGGTTCTGTATCTCCACTAATAAACATACTTAATGCTTGGAACAACATTCTAACTTCAGCATATTCTTTTTTTTTTTTTTTGGTGAGAGGAGGAAGTCTTCAGACTTGATATGTTCCATCAACAAGCCATATCCTCATGAGCTTTAATGGTCAAGTGCCTGATGATGACTCTCTTGTAGACGAACGTTTAAAACTAAATTTTGGCATTGAAGTTAAGAACTCAAGCCCTGGAGTAAGACAGACTTGGGATTTAGTCACAACTGTTCCACTTAGTAGATGTGTTAACTTGGACACATCACTTAAACTTCATATATGGTTTTTCATCTCTAAAAAAAGGATAATATTAGTCATTTTTATAGGGTTGTTGTGAGAATTAAATGAGATGATTCACAGTAGATATCATCAAATGAATCTTCTTGTTTCCTCTGTTATATCATACTTTGCTTATAGTCATTTGAATCTTGTTTTGTTCTTGACATCAAACACCATTCTGATCCAATCAATCATGGGATTCAGCCCCCTCATGATCAAGCAGCACTTTGAGTCTGTCCCAATTTTGTGTTCTTTTTCCTTGAAAATGTGGTCCTGTGTTGCCTCCCAAGTATTCCTAGAGATCCCATTTCTACTTCTCTCCACCTTCTTAGGTGCTGTTCCCATAAGTGTTTCTCAATGCATGCAAATCATCGTCTCAGAGTCAGCAGCCTGGGGAGATGACCTAAGACATCCCCCCCTTATAACTTGAATCCCTACTGACTCTTTTATAATCATGACCTACCTGCTCAGAGCTATATTTATCACTGACTTTTGCAGATCTTTAACAACAGATTTAGTGCTTCAGGACATTTATTAATTAATGCATCCATTACCGATCAATCCTAACACTTGTTCTGAATGATTGTATGTACTGTATCGCTTAATCCTTATTATAATTCTACGAGGTGGGTGCTATTCTTATCCCCTTTTCCAGATCAGAATGTTAAGGCAGAGGAGCCAGGATTTAAAATTCAATCTTCAGAGGTGGTGCTCTTCACCCTACTCTATCTCTGTGACAACCAAGCTGACTGCCTCCTCAGAATTCCTGCAGGTTTCCTATTTTCAGACTCTTTGAGTGTTTCCCATGTCTCCAGTTGAAAAACTGTCTGAAGTACCACTCCTAGACTCCCCTGCAGAAACTGGCTGAAGCTAAGACTTTATCTCACTTGGCTTCTTTACTCCCTTCATTCCACACCCTTATGGGTCTCTGCAGAGAGTTCTTGCTCAGTAAATCACTTGCCCACAATGCTCATCTCAGCATTGTTTGTTTTTGCTTCTGGCAAACACAAACTAAGCACAGAGGGTTAATTACTAGAGAGAGATTTTGAGAGAATGAAGAGGACCTCAGTGTGTGAATTGTGATGTTCTTTTTAACAAGTGATAAGCATCTCTTCAGATGGAGGTGTTGAGGAAGCAAATGTGGGCTTGTGGAAACTGGCCCATAAAATGACACAGTGGGAGAAATCCAATAGAAACAACTAATTTCTGAACGCTTGAGAGTATGCACATGAGGTTGACTATCATATGTATAACAGAAGTTCATTTAATGAATTTCACAATTTTCTTTCACTCTGCTCAACAGCTTGATAAATAGTTTCAACAACAAAATCTCTCAGTAGGTACTAGGCAGAGACTCAGCAGGTAATTCACATTTTGAAGGCGTAGAAACAGAAAACTTTTAAACCTAAACTATCCTAAAGCTGATAAAATCCCATCACATGCTATATACACTTTCTTACTTAATTTTCATTGAAGAAGCAAGTAAAAGTAGAAAAGACTGAGATGTAGTCAAGAAATAGTGTATAAATTTGTTTGATTGAAAAGGTTATTTCAATAGTGAAATACTGAGAAATAAAGGTAGGAAATGACACTTCTTCCGCGATTTCAGACGAGTATGAATATCCAGTTAAGGAGTTTTGAGTCCTCTTTGAGGTTTTACTAAATCTGTTTTAGTTTGAAAGTGACAATGAAGAAAGAAGATTAATTGTGGGTCATGTAGCTTTAAGGATATTAGGTTAAGTGAATTTTTCAGTAGTTTCAATGGAAAACTATAAAGGCCTCTCCTATACTAATGCTACATGGGTTAAAAAAAGGCCAGCTATATTTTGAAGGAAAAGAACTATCAAATGAAACAAAAATTTCAATTATGTATAAATGCATATACTTAATAAACACTACTGAGCATCTTCTATAAACAAAAATCCGTGATTACAATAAATGAGTAGGAATCTATTCTTGCTGTCTCAAGGATGTTGAAATCTAGTTGGATAAAGGAAGAAAGCTTACAAATGTAATGAAATGTGCTTTCTTATTTTTAAGAGTTTTGTACTTTTACTATTCTTGCCTTTTCCTCTCTTTTCTCCTTGCACACCCCTATGGGACTCCCTAAGATCACTTCTGTAATAGATAATTTACAATAAGTCATCTACTTCATCCCAGACCCTGCTTCTGACAAACACAAGCTAAACTCAAAGTGTTAGTTGTTATGGAAGAATTATGAGGGAAGGTAGAGGACCTGAACAGTGAAGAAAATATCAGATATCACATAATTTCAAGAAATAAGGGAATACATTTACTTTTTCACACCTAAGATAAATTAACAATAATGTATTTTTTCTACTTTTATTTTTTTTCAAGTTTTATTTTAGATTCAAGGGATATATATGCAAGTTTCTTACATTAGTATATTGCATAATGCTGAAATTTGAAGTACAAATGATCCCATCACCCAGATACTGAGCAGAATACTCAACAGTTTTTCAACTCTTGCCCCTTCCTCCCTCCCCACCTCTAGCAGTCTCTGGTTTCTACTGTTACCATTTTTATGTCCACGGGTACCTAATGTTTGGGCCCTATTTATAAGTGAGAACATAGTTTTCTGTTCCTGTGTTAGTTCATTTAGAATAATGACCTCTAGCTGCATCCATGTTGCTGCAAAGAACATGATTTAGTTCTTATTTATGGCTGTGTAGTATTCCGTCATATATATATATACCACATTTCCTTTATCCACGCCACCATTGATGGGATCTTAGGTTGATTTCACATCTTTGTTATGGTGAATGGTGCTGCAATGAACATGAGAGTGTGTATGTTTTTTTGGTAGAATGATCTGTTTCCTGTTGGATGTATACTGTGTAAAAGGATTGCGAGTTTGAATGGTAGTTCTATTTTATTTAAGAAATTTCCAAACTGCTTTCCACAGCAGCTAAACTAATTTACATTCCCACCAACAGTGTATAACTTCTCCCTTTTCTCCACAGCCTTGCCAGAATCTGTTATCTTTTGACTTTTTAATAATAGCCATTCTGACTGGTGTGAGATGGTATCTCACTATGGTTCTGATTTGCATTTTTCTGATGATTAGTAACGCTGAATATTTTTTCATATGATTGTTGACCACTAGTATGTTTCTATTGAGAAGTGTCTGTTCATGGTTTTGCCCATTTTTTAATGAGGTGATTTGGTTTTTGCTTGTTGAGTTGTTTAAGTAGTTTATACACTCTGGATATTAGATCTTTGTCAGATGCATAGTTTGTTAATATTTTCTCCAAATCTGTAGATTATCTGTTTATTAATAGTTTATTTTGCTGTGTGGAAGCTCTTTAGTTTAATTAGGTCCCACTTGTCAATTTTTGTTTTGTTCAATTGCTTTTGAGGACTTAGCCACAAATCCTTTCCTAAGGCTGATGTCTAATATAGAGTTTCCTAGATTATCTTTCAGTAGTGTTATAGTTTGAGGTTTCACATTTAAATCTCTAATTTATTTTGAGTTGATTTTTGGATATGTAACAGGTAGGGGATCTAGTTTCATTCTTCTGCATATGGCTAGCCAATTATCCCAGCATCATTTATTGACTAGGGAGTGCCTTCCCCATTGCTTATTTTTGTCAACTTCGTTGAAGATGAGATGGCTATATATGTGCAGCTTTATTTCTGAGTTTTCTTTTCTGTTCCATTGCTCTGTTTGACTGATTTTGTATGAGTACCATGCTGTCTTGGTTACTGTAGCCTAGTAGTATAGTTTGAAGTCAGGTGATGTGATTCCTCCAGCTTTGTTCTTTTTGCTTGGGATAGCTTTGGCTATTTAGGCTCTTTATTGGATCAAGGTGAATTTTAGGTTTTATAATTATTTGAAAAATAATATTGGTAGTTTGATAGGAATAGCATTGAATCCGTAGGTTGCTTTGGGCAGTATGGTCATTTTTACGATATTGACTCCTCCAATCCATGAATGTGGAATGTTTTTATATCTGTTCATGTCATCTATGATTTCTTTTAGTGGTGTTTTGTAGTTCTCCTTGTAGACTTCTTTCACCCCCTTAGTTAGATGTTTCCCTGGGTATTTTATTTTATTATATTTTTGTTGCTATTTTAAATAGGATGCGTTATTGATTTGGCTCTCAGTTTGAACATTACTAGTGTATAGCAATACTACTGATTTTTTACATTGATTTTGTATCCTGAAACTTTATTGAAGTCAAAAATAATGTCGTAATGTCAAATAACCACTCAAAGTTCAAATATCTAATTGTCTTATAAGTTTTTTTAAATCAGTCTATGTGAAATCCACACATGTAATTGTTTGATGTTTCTTTAAGTCTCTCTCATAAGCTCTGCCTAGTTTCTTTCTTTCTTGTGGTTCATTTTTTGAAGATACTGGGTTGTTTGCCTTGTACATTTTCTGTGGTTTATATATTGTTGATTATATTCCCCTGGTGCAGCATAATATGTTCCTCTGTGAATTGGTAGCTGTTTATAGAGGCTTGATGAGAATCTGTTTTGTTTCTTCTTTTGTCAAGACTGCTTCAGTTGAAGGTTTTGCCGTTAGGAAGCACACAATACCCAATTGTCTCTCATTTTTATATTAACAGTAGTTGATGATCAGCACCAAGATTTAATAGTTCATACAAAAGTTGCAAAATGATCACTTCTGATTTTATGATATCTTCTTTCTCAGATGAAAACATCTATAAAGAGAAAACTCTTTTCATTTAATGTTTAGCCTATCAATTTTATAGATAGTATCAAAACAGCAATGTAAATGCTTGTTTTGTGTAAGTAACAGTTTGAAAATAATGAGCATGTTTTGTAATATTTCCCAATGAATGATTTGTTTCTTTTCTCATTTTTTGTCATTATGAATTCAAGTATATAATCATATTTAATTTCTTTCATTCCACAACATTTATTGTTCTTATTAATGTTCAAATTGTCTCCTCTTTGGCCAATAATAGCTTGTTCAAATTGACTCTCAAGTACTTTTTGATAACATGCTTAATTTATGATATGATAAGATGTACCAGGTACATTTCCTGTCTTGGGCCTGGAATCATCTATTTCTTCAAGAAGTCCTGTCTTTCTTTCCTGGGTCCATTTAACTTTTAAACGCTTTCCTGAGTTCCTTCCAATCTCCTCAAAATTAAAAATTTTCTCTTACAAGTGACCAGTGACTCAGCACTTACAAAAACAGTGACTTTTCCTTAGTAATTCTTTAGAATGTTTTAAATTATTTTTGAAATATCCTTTGAAATTTTTTTCCATTGAGGTATTTTGGTATCTCTGCCAGTGATACTTCTCTTTTCATTTTTTTATTTTATTCTTTCTGTTATCTTTTATTCTGACATAATAAACATACACACATAAACATATGGGATATATATACATGCAAATGCACATGTTTATGAGAATATATATTACATATATAGATATATGTTTATGGGAATATATGTATTTATACCCCAAAATAAATCTATCATCTCTCTCTATATATAATATATGCAATATATTTAAGAAATCAAGGTATGCATATCCTATATATAATACATATATAAGAAATCTATCTCTCTAGAGTGATTTATTTTAGGATATATATATATATCTTGATTTATTTTATGGTACATCCTTTAAGGTATATACCTTTTAGGTGTATATAAATGTATATACACCTAAATATATATATAAGTATATTTATATGCATCTAAAATAAATACAATAGTAATTTTAATTGTTGGCATAGCTGGGTATTGAAGGGAGGGCTCAGCTCAATGAATTGTTGCTTCCACAAATATGTGTTGAGAGGATATCATATGACAGATGCTATTAGGTGCTATGAAAAAGTGAATAAAACAGGCAAAGTCTGCGTTTAAGCATCAGGAGATAGAGGATAAACAAAATCTATAAATAAATGCCAACACATGTGCCTCACTTTCCATATGGGCTATACAGAAAATTATAATTGGAGAATGATTTCCAGTGCCCATGAGGACTGCCATTTTAGAGAGCAAGTCCTGAAGGCCTCTTGAGAAGCTGACCCTTTACCAAAGTCTTGGAGAGGTGTGGGGACCCAGGTAAAACCATCTGACGAACAGCCTGCCAGGAGAGGAAGCAACAGGTGAAAAAGCCCTGAGAAGGATGTATGCCTAACATGCTTGGAAAATAGAGAGGAGTCACCTGTGGTTGGAGGGAAATGAACACAGGGAAGATGAAAAATAAACAAGGTCAGAGCAGTAGGGAGTGGGAGAAGGAGAACAGAGAGAACTTTATAAACTGTAAGAACTTTGGCTTTCCCTAAATGAGGACAATTTGAGGTTGTTGAGCAGAGGAGTGATGGAATGTAACTTAACAAATTGAAGGGATCTCTTGGGCTCACATGCAACAGATATATTGTGCAGAGGTAAGAGGAATAGCCTGGGAGTTTTTCAGATGTTATTTCCATAATCTCTGCCACAAACCAGAGCATTAGCAGTGCTGGTGGTAGAAAGGGGATGCATTTGCCTAACTGAGAATCTATTGCCTTCCAACACCAGTATCTGGCACATTGCCCTAATGTGCCAGGGGAACCAATTGCACTGTGTCCAGGAGGTACTGAATTTTAGATAGATTTTATTCTTTCAAATTAACCCATGCTTGCCTTTTTAAGCAAGCCATATTCTAATGAATACAAACTCATCCACTTTGGTCAGCTTTTTGTGGGGCACCACCGTGCATCCACCCTTTCACATGACTTTTCCCATGCGCGGGTTGCAGTCCACAGGCATTCCTACTTGCTGCTGCAGGCCCCATGTCCTACATGATGGTCAACAGCTCATCTTCTATTTCTTATCTATACTCAAGATTCTCAATTCATCCTTCCTCCCCAAATCCCAACTCATCTTATATGTCACATCTGTACTAAAGATTCATCCTTCCTCTCCAAATTTCTTAACACCTAGCCTTTCTCTTCACATCTTATTCTTCCTATTTGGTATTTCCAATTAGCTTCTGTGTTAACCTTTATATAGGTACTTACCAAATTACTGTGTCACTTAGGTAATAATCTCATTCTGGACTTCAGACAAAGTGGTTCAGAATCACACAAAAGTTCATGAGTAAAGGTCAAATTGCATCATGAATATCAGGGTCGTACAATGACTATTTGTTATTCAGACCCCTTGACTTTTGTTTAAGGGACTAGAGTTGAACCAGTTTGGCAGGAATTCTAAGAAGTTATTAACTGAAGAAAAACAGCAAGCTAATGTAGACACAGATGATTACTAACAAGGCACAAAAACACTTATTTTTATCCAGGAAGGAATCCCTCCAATTCAGAGTAACAAGAAAAAAATTAAGAAAAAGACTAAATTTAGGAGTATTTTATGAATACTTTTAATCTGAAGTTAGTTACCAGATGTATTAGTCCATTCTTATGCTGCTGTTAAGGAATACCCAAGACTGGGTAATTATAAAGGAAAGGGGTTTAATTAACTCACAGTTCAGCTTCTCTGGGGAGCCCTCAGGAATCTTACAATTATGGTGGAAGACACCACTTTACAGGGCAGCAGGAGAAAGCATGAGTGCAGAGTGAAGGAGGAAGCCCCTTATAAAACCGTCAGATCTCGTGAGAACTCATTCACTGTCAAGAGAACAGCATGTGGGAAACCTCCCTATGGTTCAGATATCTCCACCTGATTCTGCCTTTGATACATGCAGATTATTACAATTCAAGGTGATATTTTAGTGGGGACACAGCAAAACCATGTCATTCCATCCCTGGCCCCTCCCATGTCTCATGTCCTCACATTTCAAAACACAGTCATGCCCTTCCATGTCCCCCAAAGTCTTAGTTCATTCCAGCATTAACCCAAAACTTCAAGTACAAAGTCTCATTTGAGAATAGAAAAGTTCCTTCCACTTATCAGCTTGTAAAATTGGAAGAAAATTAGTTACTTCCATAATACAATTAGAGTACAGGCATTGAGTAAATACACTCATTCCAAATGGGAGCAATTGTCCAAAACAAAG
This sequence comes from Piliocolobus tephrosceles, assembly GCF_002776525.5. Lineage (NCBI taxonomy): Eukaryota > Metazoa > Chordata > Mammalia > Primates > Cercopithecidae > Piliocolobus > Piliocolobus tephrosceles. The sequence continues at coordinate 20,060,942 of NC_045439.1, forward strand.
GGTCTACAGTCCCCATGCAAGTCTGAAATCCAATAGGACAGTCATTAAACCTTAAAGATCCAAAAAGACCTCCTTTGACTCCAGGTCTCACATCCAAGTCACCCTGATGCAAGAGGTTGGCACTCAGTGGTTTGGACATCTACACCCCTGTGGTTTTGCAAGGTATAGCCCTGCTCCCAGCTGCTTTCACAGGCTGACACTGAGTGCTGCAGCTTTTCCAGGCACACAGTGCAAGCTGTCAGGGGATCTACCATCCTTAGGTCTGGAAGATGGTAGCCCTCTTCTCACAGCTTCACTAGGCATGCCCCAGTGGGGACTCCAACCCCACATTTCACTTCTCCACTGCCCTAGCAGTTTTTCTATGAGGGGTCAGCCCCTGCAGCAAACTTCTGCTTGGAGATAAAGGTCTTTGCATACATCCTCTGAAATCTACGCAGAGGTCCCAAACCTCAGTTCTAGACTTCTGTGTACCCACAGTCCCAACACCATGTGTAAGCCACCAAGGTGTGGGGCTTGCACTCTCTGAAACAATGGTCTGAGCTTTATTTTGGCCACTTTAGCCAAAGCTGGAGCTGAAACAGCTGATACACAGGTCACCATGTCCCAAGGCTGCATAGAGCAGGGGTGGGAGCCCTGGGTAGTGAAACCATTTTTTCCTCCTAGGCCTTTGTGCCTGTTATGAGAGGGGCTGCAATGAAGTTCTCTGACATGGCTTAAAGGCATTTTCCCCATTCTCTTGGTGATTAACATACAGATCCTAGTTACTTATGTAAGTTTCTGCAGCCAGCTTGAATTTCTCCTCCAAAAATGGGTTCTCTTTTTCTACTGCATCAGTAGGCTGAAAATTTTCCAAACTTGTATAATCTGCATCCTCTTGAACACTCTGCTGCTTAGAAATTTCTTCCATCAGATGCTCTAAATCATCTCTCTCAAGTTCATAGTTCCACAGATCTCTAGGGCAGGGGTAGATTGCTTCCAGTCTATTTGCTAAAGCATAGCAAGAGTCAAGAGTCACCTTTATTCCAGTTCTCAGCAAGATCCTCATCACCACCTGAGACCACCTCAGCCTGTACTTCATCATCCATATCACTGTCAGCTTTTTGGTCAAAGCCATTCAATAAGTCTTTAGAAAGTTCCAAACTGTCTCACATCTTTCTGTCTTCTTCTGAGCCCTCCAAACTGTTTCAACCTCTGCCTGTTACTCAGTTCCAAAGTCACTTCCAGAATTTTTGTGTATATTTACAGCAGTGGCCCACTACCCAGTGCCAATTTATTGTATTTGCCTGTTTTCACACTGCTATAAATAAATACCTAAAGCTGGGTAATTTATAAAGAAAAGAGGTTTAATTGACTCACAGTTCTTCACGGCTGGGGAGGCATCAGGAAACTTACAATCATTCTACAAGTGGAAGCAAACACAACCTCCTTCATATGATGGCAGGAGAGAGAACTGTGGAGTGAAGGGGGAAACACATTTTAAAAACATCAGATCTCCTGAGAACTTGCTCACTATCACAATAACATCATGGAGGTAACTACCTCCACGATTCATTTATCTCCACCTGGTCCTGACCTTGACATGTGGGGATTATTATAATTCAAGGTGAGATTTGGGTGGGGACACAAAGCCAAACCATGCCACCAGACATCTTTTTAAAAAGTCCATAAACTGGTAATAAAACACGTCACACATACACACATATATACTCATACACATTCAAGTATGTTATATGAAATATTGTCATTGAAAAGCTTATACTCAAGAGTTTAAGTTAGCTGACTGTGATAAGCTCATTCTATCCCTAATTAGGCATAATAAAGGGAAAGACTTGCATATACTTTGTTTGTCTTAAGCTCATGTCTGAAGTTCATACATCTAGAAAGTTGATTCACTTAAATTTAGAAAATCTCATATCCCTACTTATTTTATCTTGCCATTTTTTTTTTCTAACTACTAATATACAGAATGGGAAAGAATGCTAACCTGGTCTGGGTAAGGGAAGGGAGAGGAAAAAGCGTGCAGGTTACTGAGACAGATTATGTATATAGAATGATAGAGCACCCCGCTCTTTTGGGTACAAAATGTCACCCATCCCAACCTAGTAGTATTCAGTCTGCCTCCTGTCTTATTGTCCTTTATGTTATTTTTTGAATAAAGTAGACATCTGACGTAATCTGAGCACCATTTCCTCATTCTTCCAAAGAGGGTATTCTGCAGTTTGGACAACTGGCCATGGTCCAGAGAAATGGCTGAGGATGAAGCTGCAGCAGAACAGCAGTGCCACACAATTTGGGGTGGGTCCCTGAACCATGAGACTTTCAAGATAACCACTGTGTTCTGTTCTCAAGTATTAGATCATTACCTGATCTGAACATATGCAAAGTCATGATGGCCGGTGTACCTTGCTGCACTTCTGACCAGTTTATTGACTCTTCTGTACAGTACAAAACAGTTAACGTGTGTTTGGTTAAGGTGACAGCTACTCAATCAAAACTGACTTAAGGCTGGGCACAGTGGCTCATGCCTGTAATCCAAGCACTTGGGGAGGCCAAGACGGGCAGATCTCTTCAGCTCAAGAGTTCCAGACCAGCCATGGGCAACATGATGAGACCCCATGTCCACTAAACATACAAAAATTAGCTGGGCATAGTGGCACATGCCTGTAGTGCCAGTAACTTGGGGGGCTGAGGCAGGAGGATTACTTGAACCCAGGAAGTGAAGCCTGCAGTGAGTCAAGATCATGCCACTATACTCCAGCCTGGGTGACAAAGTGAGACCCTGTCTCCCCCCGCAAAAAAAAAAAGGAAAAAAAAAAATCTAGCTTAAGGAGGAGAAATGTATTAAGGGGAACTCTTGGATTCAGAAATCAATTAATCCAATAATTCAAATAATTTCAGAGATTTTCTTTCATCTTTTCCCTGCTCCTTATCATGTATCTTCCTATTTGGCCTCTTCCCCTGTAGAACATCTTCCACATTGGTTGTGAAGTAGGAAGTATGGCTTTGGTACCCAAGAAATTCGTTCCCCAGCTCTTTTGTATTCAAGGGCAGAAACGTTGGGCAAGAATCCTGCTGGTTCAGCTGGGTATTGGTTCCCACCACTGAATTAGCCATTTGCGGTAGCTCAGTATTTTTGGTAACTAGAATAATCTTATTATCAGCCAAGTTTGAGCCATGTGTCTTCCTGGAAAACCAATCAAATCTGCTCAGGAAAAAAAAAGATCAGGTGGTAATATGGCTGCTTCTGTGGCAATAATAAGAATGGATAGAAGAAATGTAAATCTTAGAAAAAGAGATGCTGTGGACATACTAAAATACAAGCATATGTTATGCATCTTTCCCTCATGGCCATCTCCTTTTCCCTTTTTCACATCACATGTTATAAACCCCCAGCATTTCTTTCCAGATGCATAACTGTTGGTGCAGCCTCGCCAAACTTATCCATGCTGCTCACCTAAGTAACTGGAAAATACCAGCTTCAGAAAATATTGAGATAATTTTATGTCATAGGTAATGTAATTTGTAATTTCCTCTTAGTATGTATAAAAAATAAATAAATGTATTGCAAGAATTTTTATTATTGAAACTGTAAAAATTAAAAGAAATAATTTTCAATTCAATAATAATTGGTTTTTGTAGAGAGTCAAGCAGTAGACAAATAGGATTCCTTTTCAGAAAAAGAAATAAAATAAGGAGTATAAAGATTAAATTATCATTTTTATTGCTATTAGATATATGTACCAAAATGTATGTCAGTATTCTTTAGCATTTCAGCATCAAATGTATGTCTCTATCTGCAAATATTAGTTTTCTAATTCCTTGGAAGACGACATTATTGAAAGTTCTTTTTTAATGTGGGTTCTACCCCAAAACAATTGTATATTTTATATTTGCTAAGTAGTCAATGTGTCAAACTGGATACTAAAATATATGTAATGTGAATGGAGGCAAGAAATGGGAGTAGGTAAAGATCAGGAAGAAACACAACAATTTATATGTGATTGGAAAAGGAATTGAAAACTGGCAACGTGAGAGTGGTGGAAAGCTACCCTCCATCAGCATGAAATTGTTGCAAAACTGCTTTCTCTGTAAAGCACTCTCTTCATGCAGTCTTGGGACAACTCTTAGTAGCAATATATGTGCATTTCAACCTGGCCAGCAGCAGTTGTTATTGTCTCATTTGTGCCAAAACTGGCTCTGGTGTGCTAATTGGTTTGAGATTGAAATGGTTTTGTGTTGAAAAACCCATTTCCAGCAAGGAGGAACATCCACTTTTCCTATTCTCATGGAGATAAAACATGCTTACTGGAGATGGAGCATTAAATTTGGCAAAACTCTCAGTCTAGGGTTGGTGACTACATGTCACCTTGGGGCAGGCCTTACTTCCAAGAAACATTAATAGATTGCTTCCCCATGGTCTACTCAATTAAGAAAATCTAAAGCTTACTAGCATCAGTTGCTGTGGGGAAAAGGTGTCATGAAAGGTTTTATGAACTAGAACAGGCAGTTTGAATTCCCCTTGGTTGGCAGAGCTGGTCCCTGAGAAGGAGACAGACCAATTTGTATGCACAGGAGAATGACAGAACACAAAACCAGAAATGAGAGGGAAGAAATCCAGATTGATTCAGGACTAGAACAAGGCCTACATGTCCATGGAAGAGGCTGGATATTGCACCTGTGTGGCTGATGGTGAGTCCTTTTGAAGATAGACACCCTGGTACCATAGGTGGGTTTGTGGTTTGTTGGAGGTGATGGTTAATTTTATGTGTCTACATGACTAGGTTTGGGGATACCCAGGTAGCTGGTAAAACTTTATGTCTAGGTGTGTGTCTGTGAGGGTGTTTCCAGAAAAGAATATTAATTGAATTAGCAGACTGAATAAAGAAGATCCATAGTCGCTGTTATGGGTATTAACCAATCCGTTGAGACCCCGGACAGAACAAGAACAAAAAGGGAAGAGAGAATTTTCTTTCTCTTTGAACTGCGAAATTCATCTTCTCTTCAACTTAGACACTGGAGTTCCTGATTCTCAGGCCTTCGGACGCTGGGGCTTACACCAGAGCCATCTGCCTCACCCCCACTCTTATGTTGCCCCCGCTCCGACCCTAGGGTCTCAGGATTTTGAACTCAGACTGAATTACACCACAGGCTTTCCTGACTCTCCAGCTTACAGATGGCAGATCATGGAACTTTCAAGACTCTAGAGTTGTATGAGTCCATTTCCATAATAAATCTCCTCTTTCTCTCTCTTTAGTGTATATAACATATATTTATTTATATATGATATATAAATATATTTAATAATTATATATAATATTTATAATTGCTTCTGTTTCTTTAGATAACCCTGACTAGTTCAGTGAACAACACATGTTATCAATATACAGATCGCAACCAAAGGGGTGGATTAGGGAATTTGAGTTGGTATATGAGACACTTAAAAAAATCCATGCAGTGGCCAGGCACAACATCTCACACCTATAATCACAGCACTTTGGAAGACTGAGGCAGAAGGATCACTTAAGCCCAGGATTTCCAGACTAGCCTTGGCAACATAGCAAGACATAGCCTCTACAAAAAATAAAAATAAGTCAAATGTGATGGCTCATGCTTTTAGTCCCAGCTATTTAGGAGGCTGAGTAGGAGAATTGTTTAAGCCCAGGAGGTCGGGTCTGCAGTGAGCCCTGTTCTTGTCTCTGCACTCTGGCAGATCGAGACTGTGTTTCTAAAATAACAATAACAATAATAATACTTGTACTACCTGTATTATGCACAGATTGATTCTTAATTTACAAATAATCAGAAGCTATTGAGAAAAATAGAGACTTCATAGTAATAGATTAAGACTTAAACACTGTTCTGCCTCTTATAAACTAATGGCAATTTGAAAAATCACTTAAACTTTCTGAATTAACCTAGTGCAAGTTTACTGTGAAGACTGACTCCACTGCCAAAGGACCGCACATGCATCTCAATTAAAGTACTTAGGATGGTGGATTGTGTATTCTTGTTTCCTGGTCTGTAGGTCTGTACTCTGTATGTAAACAGTCTTACTTAAGTTGTCTTTGAGCTCTGGGGCATCATAGTCTCTAAATATTGCCTGTTGAGTAAATGAAAGTATCTTCGCAATAGCAAAGAGGGCCATTCATCCTTAATATACAAATTTAATTAAATCATGATCAGTTTATTAGCTGGTGGTTAGAGATGTGCTTGTCAATATGGCTGAGCCTCAGGGCATCATTAAGAACGTTTAATATTTTTGTACTATTGATACTTGGTTGCACTAGATAATAAGAACTGTACAAGATAACATGATAGATGAACCACGTTTTATAATTTATTCTACAAAGGAAGCACACTTTAATTTTTCTGCTTTGAGGAAAAAATGAACACTTTATGAAAACATGAAAGACCAGAGTTCAAATATGTAGTGTTACTCTTGTGAAAAAATATTCTCAGGGGTCATAAGGGGCATTTGGCACTGCCAGTCCAGTACAAGTGCTTCTCACTCCTGCTCCATGAAAAAATATTCTCAAGCACTGCTTTTAAAACTTAAATGTATATCAGAATTATTTATTGAAATAGAAGTATCAAAGATAATATATTGATCAAAACAATAGCTCCTCTCCCAAACTTCTCATCTCTATCCATGATACTATCATTCTTAGCAACACTCAAGACCTTCTGTTTTCTGAAATACTCATCTTCCTTCCATTTCCTCAAATTGATTTATCTTTATCTTCAGTTGGATAAGCCTACTTTCAGCTTTTTGTCATGTAAGCTAACACAAGTTAAGTGTAAGTTGTTTTAACTTCTTTCCTTCTTTATTTTTTCTTCCCTACTTGTCTTGCTCTCTTCTTCTTCCCTCCCTCCCTTCTTCCTTCCTTCCTTCCTTCCTTCCCTCCTCCTTCCTTCCCTCCTCCTTCCTTCCTCTTTCCTTTATTATTTCTTGTCTTCCTTCCTCTGTTGAAGCTGAAAGCATCCAAAATTACTTTACTTTCAGTACTTTTGTATAAGTCAACACACATTTATCAGGTTCTTTCCCTAATCCTCCATGTAATATTAACAATTCTGGGAACACAAAGAAGTAAAAAGATTTCTTGCCTTACTATGTTAATCTTTCTTTTATAACACCAAACACCAACTTTTTTTTTCTTTTGAGACAGGATCTTGCTGTGTCACTCAGGCTACAGTGCAGTGGTGTGAACTTGGCTCACTGCAGCCTCGATGTTCTGGGTTCAAGTGATCGTAATGCCTCAGCCTCCCAAGTAGCTGGGACTACAGGCACATAGCACCATGCCTGGTTATTTTATCTTTTTGTAGAGACAGGGTCTCCCTAGGTTGCTCAGGCTGGTCGCAAACTCCTGGTCTCAAGCATTCCTCTCGCTTCAGCTTCCCAAAGCATTGGGATTACAGACATGAGCCATCACACCTGACCGCCAAAGGTCAACTTTTGCCTTTAATGAGTTTTGTGAGTTTGTGTGTATATAGCATGACTCTTTTTTGATTCATTTTCACTTCATAGCAATCCCAGAAAGTCTACTAGATCTAGTGAATTGTATTCCCTTTTAAAGATAAGGAGCCCACAGCCAAGATGCTTTAAGGCTACAGCAATAATGGCAGATTTGGAAGTGATGCCAAAACACATTGTCTTCCACCATGTCAACACTTCAGGAGTTGGATGTTAGGTGACTTGAATATAACAAAAAACTCAGAATAGATGTATTATTTTTAAGAGATGGGGTCTTGCTTTGTCACCTAGGCTGGAGTTCCAGTGGTATGATCATAGTTCATTGCAACCTCAACCTCCTGGGCTCAAGTAATCCTCCTGCCTCATGCTCTCATCCTGCCAAATAACTGGGACTACAGATATATGCCACCATGAAGGATGAATTTTCTTTTTTAATTTTTATTGTCTGTAGAGATCAGATCTCACTTTGTTACCTAGGCTGGTCTTGAACTCCTGGATTCAAGCTATCCTCCTGCCTTGTTCTCCAAAAGTGTTGGGATTACAGGCACGAAACACTGCACCTGACTGTTTTGTTTTCAGGGTTTTGTGTGTGTGTGTGTGTGTTTTCAATATCTAGCTGTTGGTCATCATTATTGTTACTGTTACAGGATCTTTGGGGTGAGGCTTTTCCAGATGGAAACCTCTGTGGCCAGTGGTGCTTTTACTTGAGGTTTGCTCGGGTCTGTTGGGCTTGTTCTGCCTACTCAACCTGGCAGTCTATGTGTGGCTCGCACTATTGGCCTGGATCCCACACCTGCCAAGGGTGAGCAGAATGGTGAGGGGTGTGTGAAAAGTGAGTGTGGGGTCTGGCCACTGCACACAGTCAGGCACACTGGCTGTGGCAGGACAGGAAGCTCCAGGAGCTGGTCCAGGTGCTAGCTCCCTGTGAGGCTGTGGCTGAACCGGGCATACCACAAGCAGCTTCCACAGCTGGCATCAGAGAACATGGTGATGCCAGAACCCACAGAGCCCCAAAGAGGGTGTCACAGCCCTGGCTTGGGAAGCTCCTAGGTCTGGGCTCTCCAGAGGGCTTCAGCTTGTCTCTTATTTTTCCTTCTCTCCTTCTTGTCACCCACAACATGATGAACAAGGAGCATGTTTTGGCCCTGCTTGTGTTACAGCTCTTTTAGCTGTAATGGGTCCCAAATTATTGTCCTGTGTTCAGGAATAATGAGGTATGCAGACAACTGAAGGGTGAGCAAGGCAAAGAAAAACTTTATTGAGCAACAGAACAGCTCAGAGGAGACCTACATTGGGTAACTCCTCTCTGCAGGCAGGGTGGCCTGATGAGCGTTCAGCTCTTGGAAGAGAGGAGACCCTAGAGTGCATAGCTCCTCTCCACAGCTGGTAGTCCCAACATCTGCTCAGCTCTCAGCAGAGAGGAGACCCTGGATTGGGTAGCTCCTCTCTGCAGCTGGTTGTGTTGGTCCTCGTTTTTTGAGTCTGGCTGAGTTCAGGGTTTTTATGAGCTTCAGAGGAGAGGAAGTATGTGCTGATTGGTCCATGGGTGGCCATGGGTGTGCCTGGAAAAAGCACCATAAGTTTCCATTCCAGTTTGTAGTACTGGCAGCCCAGCCCCCAGGCTTCAGGTCTTGAAGGTGGGGCTTCACCAGGGATCTGCCCTTTTCTGCCCAGGAGCCTGTCTGCCTCTTGCTACTGTTCATGGCACCCAGGCTATTTATGCTGAGGAGCACGTGCAGGCCAGCACCGAACTGTCCTCAGCCCTGCCTTGGCCCTCCTCCTGGTACTGCTCAGTGCCCAAAGTCTGGAGCAGGATGAGACAGCAGGGCTGGCATGTCAGCATTGTCCCAAGTGTGCACATACCCAGATAGGTTGCAACAGCACCTGGGCTCAACCTCAACTCTGCTCCGAGATTGAAGCAGGAGCTGGGAGGAGGAGAGGCCAGGAAGCAGGAGCAAGACACATTCAAGCCTGCAGGGGTCGGAGGGGTGTGTTTCCCAGCCCCCTGAGAGTGCAGTGATGCCAGTGTCTGCAGTTACAGCTTGGACGGCTCCCACTGTGGCTGGGAGGGAGGGGCTCCTGCCTGCTCCTGGCCCCCAAGAGCACAGGGATGCCCAGGTCCACAGCCATGGCTGGGCAGCTGCAGCTACACCTGGGGAGCGCCAGGCTCCCACCCTGCCATTTCAGTAGGGGCGGGGCTTCTGCCTGGTCCTAGGTCCTGCTGGCTCTTTGGATTGTGCAGCCCCGATGGCGCCTTTGTCCCTGCAGCTGGTATCATGGCAGTGGCTGCCCCAGAGCGGCCACCACTGCTATCATTGCTACATCCCTAAGTGATATGGTTTAGCTGTGTTCCCACCCAAATTTCACCTTGAATTGTAATAATCCCCACATGTCAAGGGCAGGGACAGGTAGACATAATCGAATCATCGAGGTGGTTTACCCCATACTGTTCTTGTGGGAGAGAATAAGTCTTACAAGGCCTAACGATTTTATAAATGGGAGTTCCCATGCACAAACTCTCTCTTGCCTACTGCCATGTAAGACATATCTTACTTCCCCTTCAGTTTCCACCGTGATTGTGAGGCCTCCCTAGCCATGTGGAATTGTGAGTCAAGTAAACCTCTTTCTTTTATAAATCACCCAGTCTCCGGTATGTCTTTATTAGCAGCATAAGAACAGACTAATACACTCAGCTTCCACCTTTCTAGTCCAATATATCAATTGTGACACAATGTAACTACGTGGTAAAAACATACCTTTCACAAATCAGCCCACATTCTTTATCCTAATCTTTTCCCACAGGCTGTATGCTCCTACTTGTGGTCTGCTATGGCCTCTACCTCTCCTGGACCATTACATCTCTGGCAGAATTAGATTTGTTTTCAATATTTGTTGATTAACTGTTTGAATAAAAAAAATTTGCTTGGCTAAAATCTTACCCCTAAGTCACACAGCTAACATGTAGCGAAGCTGGGATACAATCCATGTCCATCAAACTCCAATGAACATTATGTTTTATTTTGAAGAGAATAAAACAGGATACCTAAGAATTGTCTCTTCAGATAATGATGGCAGATTATTGCAGATTTTGATTACTTAATTCCCTCTATTGTTAAGAAATCCCCTCTATTACACCCCCAAACAAAAACCTTCAATGCCCGTATACAGCCTAATGCAGAAATGAAGGTCTCAGAATAGAATAAAGTCTGTTGATGCGTGGGTATGGATTTCCCCACTTCCTTTTTTTTTTTTTTTTGCCCATCTACCTCCTTGTCATTATTTAGTTAAATTTCTGTTCCTTAGTAAAGCCTCTCTTCACCCACCTTAACTAGGTCATGTCTACAGACCAAGATTCATAAAATGTGTTGTCATACCATGACGCTGACCGTGTGTTATTGAATTTATTTGTATAATGTTTATTTTTGCTGGGAAATTTTAAGCCTTTAAAAGCCATAGACTGTATTTATCCTCTTTGCTATTATTGCCCAGTATGTATCCTTGTTTTCAGTATATAACAGGTACTCACACACACACACACAAATGTGTTGATGAAGAGAGGGTTGCCTACAGAAGAAGGAAGCACTGCTTTCCCTTTTCTTCCAGTTAACAAAGGCTCTAAAACCAAACATATTAGAACACACACACATGAAAACACACACAAATACAGAAGTTCAACAGACAGTACATATTAATTAATGGCAAAAGTTGCCCTTAGGTGATTGTATTTATCTTCTAGGGTTGCCATAACAAAACATGCTAGACTGGTAGCGTAAATAATAGAAATTAAGGTACAAAATTAAAGTGCCAGCAGGATTGGCTTTTCCTGAAGTCTCTTTCCTTGGCTTGCAGATGGCAGTTTTCTGGCTGCCTGTCCTGACACAGCCTTTCCCCTGGGTACATGCAGCCCTGATTTCTCTGTTATATTCGATCAGGGCCCCACCCTTATGACTTCATTTAACCTTAATTACCTCCTTAAGAGCCCTATCTCAAACAGCAATCATGCTGAGGGTTAGGAAGCTCCGCCCAGTCAACAAGAATTTCAGGACACAATTCAGGCCAGGCTCAGTGACTCACGCATATAATCCTAGCCCTTTGGGAGGCCAAGGCAGGCGGATTGCTTGAGCTCAGGAGTTTGAGATCAGCTTGGCCAACATGGCAAAACTGCATGTCTACTAAAAATATAAAAAATTAGCTGGATGTGGTGTCGCACACCTGTAATCCCAACTACTCGGGAGGCTAAGGCGCAAGGATCGCTTGAACCCCGGAGGTGGAGGTTGGAGGTTGCAGTGAGCTGAGCTTGCACCACTTCACTCCAGCCTGGGCAAGAGTGAGACTCTGTCGCCGAAAAAAAAAAAAAAAAAAAAAAAAAGACAAAATTATTCAATATATGATAGTGACATAAAGAGATTTTTTTATACCCATGCTATTCTTGATCTCTGTATATGTAAAATATGAAAGTGTAGCCAATTTTGAAGAATGAGATGATGTTTGAAGAATAAGATATTGTTTATACAAACATATACTTAAAATATCAATATCACAGAATCTCCCTTGAATCATTTCCTATAGATGTGCAACAGGCAACTGGAAAATGCAATACTGAAGAATTTGTAATCCAAAACTTTATTTATTAAGAAAATCTTCCACACTTTATTGGTGTGGTACCACATTTGGTGTAATTGTCTAATATCAGCTTACATATACTTAATCGCTTTTATTTCCACTAACAAAATTGTAACATGATTGTAAAATGCCAAGCAAGCACATGAGAAATGGGAATGAAAAACCTTGCTTAAGAAAGAATGGGCTATTTTACTTGTAAAATAAAACATTCATTCATTGTACCCATTCTGCATTTTAAATGTAATACTTGCAGACTGAGAAGCAAACTTACAGAATAAAAGAAAATGCTGGTTCACATAGATGGCTATGCTATACTGGATTCCCTAGTTGTTTCTTTAATGTATTATTGAGGAATTTATTTAACAACCATACTTACAATATCATATAATACAATCATATTTATCAATTTTAGTGCAGTTTCTTTTCTATAAGCCAAGCACATTTTTTAAAAAAAACTCCATGGAATAGATACTAATGTTGTTCCTGTTTTGTAGGAGAGTAATCCAAGTTCAAATACCTTAAAAAGTTTCCCTGAGTTACCTAGCTGGCATGTGAAGCTGGGATACAAATATAGATCCATCAGACTCCAGTGCACATACACACAATCCCTCCTGCTATACAATCCTCACTTTCCTGCTGCTTGTTTCTTCTCCTCTTCTAAATTCCATAAAACTTTTTGTTTACTTTTTGAAAAAGTATATTTCTTAAAAGTCTTCCTACAAATAATTAAAATAATTCAAAGGATTCAAAGGCATCTCTTCTTATTTTTATATAGTCAGAGAGGTAAGTTCCCTAGTTGTAGTATCTATCATTTCTAACCTTTCTAAATCTAGACCAGGTTCACTATGGCGGAGATTTTTAAAGCTCACTAAATATCCAAGAGCTTCTTACACTCCCCTGACGCTTGCGTTTGGTTTTGGTCACATATCTCGGTCTGACCAGTGGCCTGCCAGCAGCTATCACCATTGTTTTGAGGAAGTGAAATCTCTAGGAGTGCTCCATCTCTCTCGTTCAGTGACAACCATGCATGCAGGTAGGAGAGGCATAAGACAGTAGCATAAGAAATCTCTAAATCAATATTTAAAGTTTACCTGGAAATCCACAAAAATGTAGCAGAATTATTGTGGGTAAAAATAAACTTCTTTTTTTTTTTTTTTTCTTATTCAGTCTAGTCTGATTAATGCAGGCATAGAATGAGACTTAATAAACGCAAATAGTGATTGATCCAAAATCCTGAAGTTGAAGTGAAGTCAGTGGACATTCAGTTTGGAGTATCAGAAAACCTGACCATAAATTACTTAAACGGTAGGCAATTTGTTATCTCATATACAAATATATGCTGGAGGTGGATTATTCTAGGATAGTAGCTCAGTGATATGTCTGTGGCAGCTCCAAGGATGCATGACATTATAAACATTAGAAGAAAAAGAATTTATATCATAAATTTCCCACCCTAGAAAAATAACCCTTTGTATTTAATTGCCCAGCGTTGTATTAAATCCTTCTTCCTAAACCAATTACCACAATTGAATTGGACATAATGGGATTGGTTCCCTAGTCAAATTAATATTCATTACCCAAGGCTGAAAGAGCCCATGAAATGAACGGTTGTCCAACTCTTGAATAAACTCAGAATTCTGCTAGCGAAGAAAAAGTAATACTGTCTACTGAGTAAACAATAAAAAGATGTTCAGAGAGTGAAAATGTTCTCTCAGCATTATGCATCCAAATTCAGATGCAATTTTAAGTGAAAAATATGGCTAAGATTATTTTATATTTAAACTTGATTTTTTACCAGGTGACCAATGTTTTATGGTAGCTTGAAACATATTATCCTTGAGTTTATTAACCCAACATAAGAGTAGAAATTCTTTCAATGGGAGTAAAAATTTCTCACAAATACTCAACTCTTAACTCAGTTTCTTTTTATATCATAAGTGGGTCCACCTCTTGGGTTACTGGTTTTAAAATTTTATTTTTATTTATCCTACCTAACTTTAAACTAGTTGTGCTGGCATCAGGTAGATAATACCAATATTTTTTTGAAAAAATATTCACCTTGGAGTACTACAGCTTGTGGATGTTGTCAAGCGGGAGCTCATTTAGGATTAAACATGGATTCTCCTCACTGTCCTATAGACTTTAAAGCCAGGCATTAAGCAAACTTGGCTAGAGGAGATATTTTAAATTTAATAAAAATAATATTTGCTTACTGTGAACTCAAGTATAATTACACATTATAAACATGTAACAAAAGTTCCACAAAGGAAACATTACTATATATGCGAAGGGTGGTCAGGAGCTAAATTAAGGAATTCTACTGTCTAGCTCCACATTTCATCATTTTCTGAGATGATTTTTAAGAGAATCCACTCTCAAAGTCCCCAGTGCATATGCTTTTTGAGAATTCGTATGATCATCTCCACCTCCCTACGCTATGAATTTAAATGATTAGTGCTAATGTGCACACACAAGCAGGTGAGTTCTCGGCTCTTCAGAGTCACTGGAGCGAGGAGTTGAATGATGTGTGAAATGAAAAATCCTATCCAAAGCTCAGAGGGAGTTGAGAGAGGACTGTGCTGTGGGTTCCTGGCAGCCCGGGTTAGCATCAGTGAGAATCACATTGGTGCCTAATAAAAGCTCCCAAGCCTCTCACTACTGTGTGTGTGGGAAGGTGAGTGTGCTTTAATGAGCTATTTTATGCCTGTCCTTGTCTTAGTACATCTCTCTTATCTCTCCAGCTACCCAGAGTTGTAACAATTAATAGTCTCTATCGCAAAGTGAATTGTTAGGTGAGAAAATTACCTGGACTACTTGAGCTAAATGATTCAAATTACCTCTATTTTCCAGAGATATTAAGGGGAAAGAAGGAAGAAATTGAAAGAAGGAGTTGGTCTTTAGAAATATTACCTTCAGTTCTTTACTGTGGGTGTTTAAGGGATCAAAGGTCTACGCTTAGAAGTATCACATGCTGCTCTTCATTAGCCTGTGCAAAATAAAATAAAAATATTAAGTTAACCTTATATACATATGCACACCCTGCATATAATGATAACAAAAGTGATAATAAAACATACTCCTGCACAATGAGATAACAAGTAAAAATGTACAATAGTATCCCCTCAACCACAGTATCACTTTCCAAGGCTTCCGTCACTTGTGGGCCACCAGAGTCTGAAAATCAAATGGAAAATTCCAGAAATAAGTAATTCCTAGGTATTAAATTGGGAGCTGTTCTCAGTATCGCGATGAAAGCTCAGGATGTTCTAGAATGTTAATCCTCTTTGTCCAGCCTCTCCATATTGTCTATGCTGCCTTCCTGTTAGTCATTTAGCAGCCATCTGGGTTATCAGGTTTACAGATCACAAGAAGACAGAAGAGAGCAGAACAATAAGACATTTTCAGAGACAGAGAGAGACAGGGAGAGAGATCACATTCACATAGCTTTTACTAGAGTGTCAAATTTTAATTGTTCTATTTTACTATTAGTTATTGTTAACCCCTTACTGTGCCTAATTTATAAATTAAACTTGATTGAATGTATAGATGCATAGGAAAAATCACAGTATATATAGGGTTTGGTACTATCTGAGGTTTCTGTCATCCTCTGGGAGTCTAGAAACATATTTTCCATAGAAAAGAAAAGATTACTTTACAAAAGTACCTAAACTCTTTGTAAAATGTGAAGATTTTGAATTAACTTGTGACAAGTATTAAGTGACAAGTTTTCCAGGATTGGCTGGCTGACTATAGAGGGATTGGGGTCTGTAATAGACAAACAAACCAAAACAACTGAATTCAAGGTGGACCCTCTTAATCTCAGATCTTCATTAGATCTGACTTGTAACATTACAAGGAAAAATTAATTTGTTCGTTTCAGTACATCCCCAAACTGAACCACCAACTATCACACATAAGTTTCCTTGGAGCACAGAGAATCTGATTTTTAATTTTGACAGTTACCCATTCGTTTTGGTGTGTATTTGAGAAAAATATAACTTGGGAACAAACGTGTGGTCCTCTGAACACTTAGGAGGAGACTAACTTAGAAAGCATATCATACAGGCCGGGCATGGTGGCTCATGCCTGTAATCCCAGCACTTTGGGAGGCCGAGGCAGGTGGATCACAAGGTCAGGAGTTCAACCAATATGGTGAAACACCGTCTCTACTAAAAACACAAAAATTACCCTGCCACGGTGGCATGCACCTATAATCCCAGCTACTCAGGAGGCTGCCGGGATGCGGAGGTTGCAGTGAGCCAAGATCACACCACTGGACTCCAGCCTGGGTGACAGAGTGAAACTTTGTCTCAAGAAAAAAAATAAAAAGAAATAAAAAAGGGAGAGAAAGGAAAGGAAAGGAAAGGAAAGGAAAGGAAAGGAAAGGAAAGGAAAGGAAAGGAAGAAGAGAAACAAAGAAATACATGCTGGTTGCAGTGGCTCACACCTGTAATCCCAGCACTTTGGAAGATTGAGGCAGGTAGATCACAGGGTCAGGAAATCGAGACCATCCTGCTAACACGGTGAAACCCTGTCTCTACTAAAAATACAAAAAAGTAAGCCAGGCATGGTGGCACGTGCCTGTAGTCCCAGCTACTCGGGAGGCTGAGGCAGGAGAATGACATGAACCCAGGAGGCGGAGCTTGCAGTGAGCCGAGATCCCGCCACTGCACTCCAGCCTGGGTGACAGCGAGACTCCATTTCAAAATAAATAAATAAATAAATAAATAAATAAATAAATAAATAAGTATACCATATGGCAAAACCAGTGAAAGCAATACCTAAATGACAAATTCAGGAAGCACTGAGATACAGCAATGGCAAGGGCTTAAAGAGTTTTAAGTGAAGAAGTATTACAATTTTTAAATATTTTTTTCTGAAATTAATAACATGTTTAGCCTTCTTTTCAAGTGATTTTCTCCCCTCTAACCTGCACATTATCACCATCATTCCACCATTAACCCTGATTTTATGTCATTTTATTCAGCACCACCATCATAATAGCTCAATTTCTCAAGTAGTTAGCACGTGTGAGGCAGCAGGGCATTGAGTGCTTTAAATTCACTATTCCACTGACTCTTTAAAGCAATTCTGTAGAAGACACTATAATTATTCCTATTTTCCAGATGAAGAAACTGAAGCTTCGAGAAGCTACCCCTAAATCTAATTTGTTTTTGAAGCTTATTTTTTTCTTCTGAAATTCCCACCTCATTACCTGTATCTCTTATATATTAATAGTATAATTAAGAATATCATAATAATAGCAAAGACTTACTGACCACTCATATGTTTAGGACACTGGTTTAAATGGTTACAAAGATTGCCTTATTTAGTACTCACAAGAATCCTTCACGTGGATACTAGTATTATCTTTGCTTCACAGATGTCAGAATGGAAGTAGAGAGAAGTTTAACAACTTCTCCAGCGTTACATAGCTATGGATTGTAAGAACTGGGGTTTGATTGCAGACACCCTGGCCTCTGAATATACTTCCAAGAAAAGGTGTTTGCACTCACCCTTAGTTGTGCCTGTGGGGTGGGACAAACAGAAAGTGCACCAGAGTCAGGATTAATAAGTCGGGTTGTCCGGGGGTTGCTTGCCTGTGAAAGCCTAGATAGAGTTGTTAAATCATAAAATCTTTGTTTCTGTCCCACGTTTTTGTCACATGTGCTAGGTTTACTTGTAAGAAAGAGAGGAGAGAAAAAGAGCAACGAGAGGGCAAGAAATAGGGAGAAGAAAGAAAGAGAAAAAGAGAATTGAAGCAGAGCAAGTTAAATTGATATTACTCTCCACTTATGTCTCAAGTCTTGAATACATTTGGAAATGTACAAATTAAAAAGTTTTTCAAAGACCTTTTTGGCTAAATTGACCTCAGTGGTCTGAGACATTCCAAAGCAATGGTGGGTTCTGTCACAGTACCTCTAAAGACAAATCTGCTTAATAAGTTGAACTCTTCAGTTACAGAGAGCTAGAAGCCAAATTATGTTCACAATGCCCTTTAAAAATTCCTCCATTCTCAGATTCAGCAATCAGGTTAATCTTATGAATATAAACAAGAACCGACATGATTAAACTGTTTTACATCAAATATATTAATCTAGTACCAAAGGGATGTAAACTTTCTGTAAAGTGCTTTCTGAAGACTTCTTTGTTCAAACTATTTAATATTCTGTCCCTAAAAATTTCAATGTTATTTATTTATGGTAAGAGAATCCAAACGTTTTATAATGCAAAACATGTGATGAATTTAACGTGGTGATATAAAATAATTAATTTAAATTATTAGTTTAAAAACTTCAGAGACTAAGAGTGGCCATCCAAATAATCTGTAGGTGCATTCTTTACTTAGTTACATGGGGGCAGTTCCATATTTTCCTTTTACAGGTTAGCAAAGAAACATTTATTTTTCCATTCAACTAACATCTCTAGCAAATCAAAAAGTCATGAAATCTTTAGCTTGACTTCTTGAGTTAGGCTATTTCTATGTTCCTTGACAAATAAGACTTGAGATAAGTAATGACTTTTAAAACTATTAAATATAGCAAAATACAGTGATAACACCTATAAAATTTATTAAAAATAAATTATGCAGCTTTTAGTCTGTAGGAAGTGGCATTCTGACAAAACAGAATGCCACTTCTATCTAAGGCTTCAGGCAACCTGGCTACAATTTTCCTTAGGCTGATTGGAAATAACAATTATAGAAAATCTGATCAGTGCGATTGCTTAAAGTGGATCGATTGCATACAGAAGTCCTAAGCAAGAGATGACATATTTAATTACACAGCAAACACACATTAGCTGAGCTTTTAGGAAAATAAAGATAGCTAGGTACAGAAAAATAGACATTATAATATTTATAAGAAGAAGCATGGTAATAGTGACAGTTGATAGAAAGAAAGGTAACCACTGTAGTATCCAGGCTTTTCTTGACTTAAATTTTACAACACAGAGAGAAAGATGAAATTAATAACCCCACGTTAAAGGGGATTCAAATAAGGCTAAGAGAATTCATGATTTTCACCCAATATTATCCAGCTGATGAGTAACAGAGACAAGATTGCAACCCAGGTCTTTATGTCGTCCAGGTCTGTTCTCTGAATTGCTGGGTTTGACTTTCTACCAGCATCATGGAAGGAATGGTGAGAATATAGATAATGGAATATATGATAATTGTGCAGATTTTCCATCAGTGATAGCCAAGTAAAATTTATACACATGATAAACTCCAAAAATATATTAATTTCTCTTTAATTCAGTATGACTATGAGACTGCACAAATGGAACATAGCAGTTACATTTAATGAGAAAAGCCTTAGTATTTATGACATTTTCCTGCTCCTGGTCTGAAAGGTGGGTGACATTTTGGACAGAGAACATGAGGAAGTCATTGCTGACTAAGAAGAGATCCTAAAACAAGATATAAAGTAAAATATACACTTGTATTGTCCTTTAGAGTTAAAAGAAAATATGTACTATATTTTATCCAATCTTTACTCAATTCCTCAAGAGTAGGTGAGCTGGAGATTATGATCTTGATTTTAAAGATAACATTTTGAGGCTCAGTGAGGCCCAATTAGTGGAAAAGCCTGAATGGAGACTTAACTTTTCTGCTGACCAGCAGACTTCTAGGATATTATCATCCAAGGCAGTAGAATAAGCATGCTGTGTGTGGTAAGGGATAACAGAAGAGGGTGAGTGGTTAAGAGAAAAAGATCATGATCGTTGATGAGAGTAGAGGGAGGTGAATATGGATATACAAATGCAGCCAGATAATGAAAAATTGCACAGAGTACATGCAAGAGTTTAAATGTGATTGAGATAGAAAGAGAGGTAGTGTGGTTTGTTGAGTATAGGAGGAAACATCTATTGAGTTTGGAGTCATGCAAACCTAGGGTGAATAGGATAAGCTATCTTACTTCTCTAGCCTGGAGTTCCTTATCCTTAAAGCGAGACTAGTAATACCTCTGTGACTAGGGATTTGTGGTGACAATAAAAGATTTATTTCATAATGTATGTAAGATGTATACGGCAAGCTCTCCATGGAAAACAGTGATTGTGATTATAACTATGAATGAAGTGAAATGAAAACTGTGTTTAAAGCTGTTTAACCAGAAAGCTGTGTGGGAAAGTAGAGATCAATGAGACCTGGAGTCAAGGGGCAAAAAAACATGCAACATTATTTGTATATATAAAGCCCTACCAACCTCCATGAAATTCTTTACTGGTTTCCAGTTTCACTTGGAATAATATTCAAATTCTAAAGTCCTTCTTACAAACACATGCATAATATGACTACTGCATGTCTCTTGAGGGCTTTTTATGTTCTGTAATCTCCAGACACACTAGGGTTATTTAATTTCTTGCTAAATCAGTCTTCCTAGAATATCATTTTCCCAACTCATTGCTTGGCCTCAACTTAAAGGTTTTATCAGTAAGCCTTCTCTGACCTATTGTCCTACCGCATTTCATTAATTAATTACTAATGTTTAAAATTACATATATATATATATGTTTGTATTTAGGCAATTGAATTATTGACAAGGAAATAGAGAAGTAATGTATTAATTAAGCTAAACTGAAGTTCTCTGAAGTATAGTACTCTGGACAATATAAAGAAGAAAAAGGAGAAGACCCTCTTCAGGGAGATTTTCAGCATGCCCAAAGTAGAGTCATATATGTTACATTTAGAGATATCAACACAAGTAATGCCAGATACGATCATAGTGATTACTCACCAGACTAAAGGGAATTTTAAAAATCTCTAAGTGCTAGAGTTGAAGAGGGCATGAGGCAATTGGCTATTCTAAGAGCTCTAGAGGAAACCATCAAGGATTTTACCATTTGGAAACATGAGAAGTCTAAAAAAATGTTACAAGTTTTCTCCAAGCTGAAGAAGCTTTGGTTTTAAGCTCTTCAAGCCTGTGGATTAATGGTGTATGAGTGTGGGCCTGCATGTGTGTTGAGTGTGTATTTCATCTTCTGTGCATTTTTGTGTATCTGTGGTTTGTTTCGAATGTTTTTTGGTGAAAGTCGTATGGATGACAGTGAAGTCAATAAGTTGAAAGCAATGGGAAATATGCCACTTGTTGGAGGTCATTTCATTGCATGTGGCTTCAGCCTTATATCCCCAGGCTCTGTCACAGCAACTTCACTAGAGTATCAAGGGTTAGATTGTAGAGGTCTTCTATGTCCAACTAAAAATGTCCCTTGCAAATAATTCATTTGTTGAAGAAGACTATCATATTAAACCCAAAATAAATTTTAAAAAGATTGCTCAGTAAAATAAAACAAATTTTGATCCAATATAATATTCCAAGAGGCATCTAGTTGGTTATTTATGTATTTTCATTAGATAGATACAATACTTAGATTATGGAAAAGGTGAGTAAGAAATAGACCTGACAGGTTATTATTATTTAAGAGATGTAATAAACCTGAATGTCTTTATGAAATTTGATTAACATTTTTCCTAAAGTTAGATACATACTGTTCTACTTCATCAATTTCAACCATTTTTGTTTTAATTATTGACAAGAAGTACAAATGTAGAAGACAAGTATCCCACTGTGCCCATGGGTCTGGCATCACTGAAAAATAGCAAACATGTCACCAATTGACTAGTGGAAAGAAAAAAATACATTTAACAATGTCATAACAAAAGAATCCTGAAATCTGACAGCATTGGGAAGACATATGAAACAAAGAGTGAGTATAATTTTGAAATTTCATCTCCTAAGGAATTCTTTCAAAATCAACCATGAATGCTGGTTTTTGGAGATCGTCAAGGTAGGAGCAGATCTAGAAGGAACCAAAAGTTAAGATCAGACTGACAAAGGAGTGTTTCTAGACCCTGTTGCTGTCCAGGACAACAATTTATCCCTTCTTTAAATATACTTTCCCTGATCACCTATTCTAAATAAGAAATATCATTTACCTTCGTCATACCCCATCGCTCCTTCTGTTATTTGTTATGCTTGAAATTACATTGTTTATATGTTTGTTCATTTAGTTATACAAGTCATACAATAGTGCCTGAAACATAGTATGCTCTAAAAAAATTTACTGTAAATGAAGTGAAACAAGATAAGAAAACACAAGGAAGATGGAAAGGTCATGGCAGTATAACATGTTAGTTACCTGCTCAGAATTTATTTGATTTCTTTCTCCCATAGCTTAAAACATTTTGTAATATAACTATAGGAAAATACAGTAATTAAAACATTTAAAATAAAAAAGTGCTGCATTCATTCATTAAAGGATTATGTTGATTATCATCTTTCATTATAATTACAGCACTGTGTCTTCAAATCAGAATTAGATGGAGTAACTGTGAATATCAACATGGTTTTATCCTTGGAGGAAGATTTTTTTTTTTTTTACTTTTATGCATCATCATTTACGTATACTTTTTTTTTTTCTTCTGGGGTGGAGTTTCATTCTTGTTGTCCAGGCTGGAGTGCAATGGTGCGATCTCAGTTCACAGTAACCTCCACCCCCCCAGGTTCAAGCAATTCTCCTGCCTCAGCCTCCCTAGATGCTGGGATTACAGGTATGCACCACCAAGCCCAGTTACTTTCAATTATTTATTCCTGTGTTAATATTTATAGAGTGGCTAGTGTCCGTCATTCCCCCAGAACGTTCCATAAAAGACATAGATAGGTCCTGCCTTCTAGGGATTTAGAATCTAGTAGGCAAAAAGATAAGGAAACCAACATACACCAGTGCAATAGGGCAATAAAGTTAAGCACAGTGAACTATGGGAGCACAGACAAGCAGATCCTGACCTGGCAGAGGTGGTCAGAAAAGGCTGACCAGAGAAAGATGGATGGACAATAAAAGGGAGAGGTTAGGTCAGGCTGAAGGAGTAATTTCAATAGCAAACAGAGAAATTCAGCCTGTTGGTACAACTAGGCAGAATTTATTTAGGAATTATGAGAGATAAAGATGGAGGGGCAGGCAAGTCATATCGCAGGAGTCTTTCATACCATACACACTACAGATAATGTACATTAAAAAGCTATTTTCTGTCCAATATGACTGAAACTGAAACTTCCTTTCATACCACAGGAAACAATAGCTTGCAAGATGAGTTGGCTACGTGAAAAGCAAGGCTGGGATCTCCAGAGACACAGACAAATAGGATGAATACATGAAGACACTTATTATGTAAATCAGAGGCAGAAAAGTCCCACAACCTGCTGCCTGCAAGCTAGAAACCCAGGAAAGCTCGTGGTATAATTCAGTCTGAGTCCAAGGGCCTGAGAACCAGGAACACCAACATTGACGGACAGGAGAAGATGGATGTCCAAGTTCAAAGAGAGAAAGTGAATTTGCCCTCTTCTTCCTTTTGTTCTATTTGGGTCCTCAAAATATTGGATGATGCCCACCCACGCTGGGAATGGTACATCTTCTTTATTCAGTCTACTGATTCAAGTGGCAACCTCTTCTGAAGACACCCTCACAAACACACTCAGGTGTAATGTTTTACAGGATATCTGGTCATCCCTTAACCCAGTCAGGTAGACATAGAAATTAACCATCACAGTCACCAATGTTCTCACATTTACAGATTCAGAAATTTAATTTGTTTAATTCATCCAGAGTTCTGGAGAGTTTAGAATGACAAAATTCATAAGAGGCAGTTACTATTATGTCCAAGTATAAAAGAAAACTTAAATCAACTTGTCAGTCCATTTTCTCCTGGGCAACAGCCTAGAAAATGGACAAGAATGGGATAATCTTATTAAAAATACATTAAAATAAGTTATTATAATAAACCCATTCAACTGTGGAGAGAAAAAAACAGAAAATTAATTATGTGCATGGTCAGAGTCACTCAAAAGGACTAAAAATAAATTCATGTTATTTATTGTCCTTTGAATCTCCTTTTCTAAATCTTTACATTTCATACTCTAAAAAATAGTTTTTCTTTAGATTATGGTAAGTTTCACTGCACTTGGCATTCATAAGACTCTATGAGGATGTACTTTATTTAAAATAAAAAGGTTTTTAGATTATAAATGTGGTACAGAAGTCTTGTAAAAATTTTACTAAATATATAAAGATAAAAGTGAAATCAAATTTTAGCCCATCCCTTAAATATAAACTTTATTGATATTTTATTAGAAATATTCATCTTTTTGCACACCTGCTATACAAATAAACATATATTGCTTTGTAAGTCTATTTTTGATTTAATGATAAACCAAGCATCTAGTTGCATCAATAAATGTTATTTGCTTGTATTTTTTTTTTTTTTTTTTTTTTTAGATGGAGTTTCCCTCTTGTTGCTCAGGCTGGAGTGCATGGCGCAATCTTGGCTCACTGCAACCTCCGCCTCCCGGGTTCAAGCGATTCTCCTGCCTCAGCCTCCCAAGTAGCTGGGATTGCAGGCATGTGCCGCTACGCCCAGCTAATTTTGTATTTTTAGTAAAGATGGGGTTTCTCCATGTTGGTCAGGCTGGTCTTGAACTCCTGACCTCAGGTGATCCACCAGCCTTGGCCTCTCAAAGTGCTGGGATTACAAGCATGAGCCACCATGCCCAGCCAATAAGTGTATTTTATATCTTGTGTACTGTCATACTCATATTTTATATATTCAAAGCCCTTTATTGGAAATTCAGATGATATCTATGACTATTTACTTTAATAATGAATATTATTAGAAGATATATTCTTGCATGTGTATATATGTCCTCTTCACTTGTTTATTTTTTCATAGAATAAGGTACTAGAAATAGAATTTATGTGTTAAAGGCATGCATATTCTGCAGATTTGGGATTAAATATGAACTTTTTTGCTCTCCAGAATTTATCTTTTATGCAACAATTTTACCATACTCTAATCAAATTTGTATTAATATTGTTGTCATTGATTTCTACTTTATAGGCAAAAAATCATATCTCATGTATATAAAATCCTTAATTACTAGCTAGGCTGAATACCTCTTATTCTTACTAATGCTTTGGTTTTCATTTTTAACTGAAAAGTTATTCTTTTTAACTGAAAAATGAAAATCAAAGGATTAGTAAGAATAAGAGGTATTTTTCAATACTTATATTGAGATGCTAGCTTTTGTTTTTTTATTAGTAAGTGTTGAATTCCATTAATACAATTAATATTGGTCACTGCTGTGTACCAGACACTACTCTAGGCATCTAAAGTATAGCAACAAGGAGAAAAGACAAAATACCCTCACCAGCACCAAAAATAAATAAAATAAATTATACACACACACATACATACATATATATATATAATACATGCCTACACATGTACTCTGTCTTTTCTCCACTGCAGCTTAAACACAAGAAAAATATTTCTCTCACAGTTTTTAGTAATATATAATAAACTACTTTTTAAGCTAGATGCCTCAATGATATTTCTATATAGAGAGAGTATGGTCTGATTTCTATTACTTTTCATTTTCAGAGGGTGATTTTCCCTCCTAATTCTAGGTCTTTTTATTGGATCAATATTAGCATTTAGAGAATACTATTGGAGTCCAGAAAACAAATTACCAAACCCCTTCTAAAGATTCCCAAATGTCCACAGGGTGTATTTGAGGAAAACGTGGATATTGAGGCTTTTTGTCTTTAACCCAACGCTGGGTCTGCCCTCATCACGATTAAAGCCAGGGCCAAGATTGCACTATAAGCAGAGGGTCAGCATCAGCAATATCAGGAGCACTGCAGTCATGAAGATGAGGGCTTTTGCTTGTCTTTGTTGTTCATGTTCTATTCTGTTTCAATCTAACTTGTAAAAATAGGAACTTATTTACCAACACAAAATAAAAAAAGAAAGATAAAAGTACCCCAGCTCTGGCACCTCAGCTAGTTACAGACTTGAGAAATAGTACAGCCTGTGTAGACAACAACCTTAGCTTACCTTATCCTGTGTACACTTTCCGGTAGACATAATAAATGGCTTTACCATAGTCATAACTACCCGGAGTTTTCATCAAGGTACTCTTTAGACCTTCAACACAAATTTAATTTGAATCCTTTATGCTCATAAAGCTTCAGTATCTACTCTTCCTACTCCATATTTTTATTTTATTTTTGATTGCCTCTGCCCTTGCTCTTTCAAACAAGATCTAAATGAAAAGTGTCAGAATATTATATCAAAAGCCATTTAGATTGTTTTTGAATAAAGTGCTGGAGTGCAGATAAGTATTCAAACTTCTGAGTGCTTGGTCTAACCTATTATGCCTTTCAGTGTGCCTTCAGGAAGCAATTTCTGAACTGTGACAAATGTTTCTCATCACTGTAACTCGCAAATGAATCCAAACTCCTAGAGGTGTAGGACAATTGTTGACCTTAAGGATACACAGGAAGAATTTCAAGTAAATGGCTTGGACTGTCATTATCAAGACTGATATTTGGTGACTGCTCGGTCCCAGCCCCTGCTGAGTGATGTGCTACATCAATCCAAAACCTGTATCATTTTATGAGAAAGAACGTCTTTGAAAATTTGTCTCACAACAGAGTCAGTATTGCTTCTGCTTGTGGATTTTTATTATCATCTATTCAAAAACATAAAAAGTATTTTTTTGTTATTATTTGAAAACAACTAAAACTGAAAACTTCTCTCTAGGTTTATTAGTGTTTGGTATTTCTAAACAAATAGAGTAAATTGTTGGGTGTAGTAGCCCATACCTCTAATCCTAGCACTTTGGGAGGCCGAGGCAGTAGAATAGCTTGAGCCCCGGAATTCGAGACCAGCCTGGGTAACATGGCAACACTCCGTTTCTACCAAAGGAAAAAAAAATTAGCAGTACCTGGTGGTGCATGCCTGTAGTCCCAGCTACTGGAGACGCTTAGGTCGGAGGATAATTTGAGCTCAGGAAGCCGAAGTTGCAGTGAGCCAAGTTCATGCCACTGCACACCAACCTGGGAAACAGATCCAGGCCCTGGCTTAAAAAATAATAATAGTAATAATAAAAATAAAGAATTGGATAAATTAACTTAGTCTCTCTTGTACCTAATTCAAGCTGGTTTTTGTTTGTTTGTTGCTGTTGCTGTATTTATTTGCTTTTTAATTTTGAGACTGAGTCTCGCTCTGTCACCCAGGCTGGAGTGCAATGGTGGGATCTCAGCTCACTGTAACCTCTGCCTCCTGGGGTTCAAGCAATTCTTTTGCCTCAGTCTCCCAAGTGGCTGGGATTACAGGTGCCCACCATCATGCCCAGCTAATTTTTGTATTTTTGTACAGACAGGGTTTCACCATTGTTGGCCAGGCTGATCTTGAACTGCTGACCTCAGATGATCCATCCACCCTCCTCAGCCTCCTAAATTAGTGCTGGGATTACAGGCGTGATCCACTGTGCCTGGCCCCAAGCCATCTTTTTTAATGGAGTCATTTACATATATTGACTACTTTGTGAGTGATTTTTGTATTTCAAGGTGATTCAGGTGCTGTGCGAATATTACATTCTTTAAAGATTGCTATTTTTTTGTCTTTTTAAGGAGAAAGAAATGTACTACATAGACATTAAAGGTCATTAATCTTGAGTGAGGAGGTAATGTCAGCAAGATGGCTAACTAGAAGCACCCATGGCTCATCCTCTCACAAAAAAGGGACAAAAACAACAAACAACTACATTTTGACTACAGGGTCTGAAGGAAAGTGCTAAAGTACAGAAAGGGAGTGGCACAGACCTTGTGGAACATAGAGGCTCAGGATGGCCAAGAAAGAAGAAAACAAAATACTCTGTTCCTGCCACCCCATCTCACCAGTCAGGATAAGCTTGAAACTAGGAGAGACATCTCCTTACAGGGAAGAGGCAATCAAAAGCCACCAGAGTCCCCTATTGACACCACGGGCATCTGCAATCTTTGCTTCTGGAGAATCCTACAGTGTTTTACAGGTCCTGAGGCCAGTCTAGGGGGCTACCAGCAGTTCACATAGTTGTGCTGCTCTTGAGAAGGGCCACATTGTGCTCCTCCCCCTGTGACCCAAACTGCTACTGCTAAATGGTGTTGTGTTGTGACCAGAGTCACTGCTAAAGTGTGTTCTGCTCCAAGGGCCAGCAGCCACTGCTCCTCTCCCAATCACTGAGGCTCTGTCACCCTTATACCATACTCATATATGACAGTGCACAATTCCCCAGCTGAGCTGCTACCGAGCCCTATCCCTGGGAGAAAACTGCTTAGGAAGCACTTCATCTACCCCATTCCAATGGTTGCAGCACCCTGACTTTGTGCAATTGGAGCCTAAATCCAGTGAAACAGTCATGATCTTGGTGTCTGAGTCTATGTGGTGGCTTGCCTTGTAAGGAACAGTTGGACAGTTGGTCCCTTCCCATGGGAAAGCTGAACCCAAACTGGCACTTCTTTGGCACATAAAACAGCTCACCATCCTCTCACCTCAGAACCCCACCCAAGATGCTGGAACAGCTACACAAATTCCAGTAGCCTAGGCCACTGAGGCAAACTCAGGCATTGCTGATATTGACTACAGTTGAAGAAACTTCTTGGAGACTCCACTACTGTGTCTACTTTGAACCAAAGCCAAAGCACACTACCTAACCAACACCATGGGACACATCTATAGGTAAAAGTCTTTCTCTACAAAAACCACTTCACAAAATTAGAAAGAAAACCGTAATACCAGGTGCACAGATGTGAATGCAAGGATACAAGAAACATAAAAAAACAAGGAAACAAGACATCACCAAAGAAACACAGTAATTATTCGTAACTGACCTTGAATAAAGAAAATTTACAAGCTCCCTGAAAAGAAAGTGAAAATAATAATTCAAAGAAAACTCACTAAGATATAAGAAAACACAGACAATTCAATGAAATCAGGAAAAAAAAAAATCACACAGAAAGAGATAAAAAGAACCAAACATAAATCTTGTACCTAAATAATTAAATGAATAAAATTTTAAAAAATACAACCAAGAGCTTCAACAGCAAATTAGGTCAAGCAGAAGAAAAATTTCTGAAATTAAAGACTGGTCTTTTGTGTCAGAAGAACACACTCAGAAGAATAAAATTAACCACTCAGGAGGAAATAAAAAAGAAAAGGAATTTACAAATGGAAGAAAACCTACAGGACTTGTGGAATACCATTAAGTAAAGAAATTTCCACATCATTGAAATTCCAGGGCAGAAGAGATAGATGAGGGCACAAAAGTTAATTTAATAAAATAATAGCTGAAAACTTCTGAAGTCTTGGAAGATATATGGTAATTCAAATCCATGAAGCTTAAAGAACACCAAAGAGATTTAATCCAGAGAAGTTTTCTCAAGAAACATTATAATCAAAGTATCAGAAGTCAAAGCCAAAGAGAGAACTCTAAGCAGCAAGAAAAAAGTGGCAGGTCACATATAGGGAATCCCCCTTAGACTATAAGCAGATCTCCCAGCAGAAATCTTTCAGGCTACTAAAGAGTGGGATGATATATTCAAAGTGCTGAAGGGGAAAAAAACAACCTGTCATCCTGCAATATTATATCCAGCAAAATGGTCCTTGAGAAAAGACAGAGAAAGAAAGTCTCTTTTAGAAAAGAAAAAGCTGAGGAAATTATCACCAACAGACCAGCCTTACAAGAGATGTTTAGGGAGTGTTTCAACTGGAAGCAAAAGGGCAATCATTACTATCGATAAAACACATGAAAAGAAGCCTCACTGGTAGACGAAAATTCATTAGCAAATTCAAAATACTTTGTTACTATAATGGTTATTACATAAACATTCAAGTATGTTTGCTATTTTTTTGAAGGTTAAAAGTCAAATGGTCAGTGATAACTATTCACAATAAGTTGTTAAAAAACAATATAAAAAGATATAAATAAATAAACAATTTATAAATTGGGAGGGAAAGTTAAAAGTGTAGAATATATACATACATGCACATATATCATATATATAACAAATGTATATAGCAAATAGTATATAATATGTATAACAAAACTTAATTTAGTATTTTCTTAAAGAGTCTATTTTATCTACAATATTTTTGTGTGAGGCCATAGCAACAATGAAGAAAAAACTTAAGGCAGATACACAAATGAGAAAGACAAAGTTATCAAAGCTTATCACTACAAAAGAATCACCAAACCACAAAAGTCAAAAAATAAGAGAGGAACAAAGAATATATAAAACAAAACAAGCAGAAAACAACAAAATGGAAGGAATAAATCCTTACCTATCAAAAACAACCTTGAATGTAAATGGAGTAAATTCTCCAAATTAAAGACACAGAGTAGCTGAATTCATAAAACAAAAACAACAATAATCAACAGTATGCTGCCTACAAGTAATCACTTCACCTGTAAAGGCACACAGACTGAAAGTGAATAGATGAAAATTATGAATCCATGCAAATTAAAACCAAAAGAGAGCAAGAGTATCTATGTTTACATCCAATAAAATAGGCATTAATTAAAAACTGTAAAGAGATAATAGAGGTCATTATGCAATAATAAAGGGGTCAAATGAACAAGAGAATAAAAGAAATATAAATATATCTGAACACAGCACAGTGAATATACAATGTAAATGTTGTTAGATCTAATGGGATAGAAAGACTGCAATAGAATAATAGTAGGAGATTTTAACACCCTACTTTCAACAATGGACAGGTCATTCAGAGAGAAAATTAACAAAGAAACATTGGATTTTAACTGCACCCTAGACCAAACATATCTGGTAGAGATTTGCAGACAAATCTGTTTAATAGCTACAGAATACCCGTTTTTCATAACAGGACATGGAACTTTATCAAGAATAGATCATGTTGTAGGCCAAGTATAGATTTACAGAACATTCTACGTAATAGCTACAGAATACCCATTTTCCACAATACCACATGGAAGTTTATCAAGAATAGATCATGTGTAGGCCACAGAAGCTCTCAACAAATTTAAAAAAAATTATCTCAAGTATTTTTTCTGACTTTCTGACCATAGTGGATTAAGACTAGAAATAAATAATAGAAGGAACTCTGGAAGCTATAAAAATACATGTAAATTAAATGACTTATTCTGGGAAAAAAAAAAAAAAAAAACCAGCAGCAACAAGTCAATGAAGAAATTTAAAAGAAAATTTAAAAATTTTCTTGAAACAAATGAAACTTTAAACACAACATACCAAAACCTGTGGGATACGACAACAGCAATTCTAAGAAAGAAGTGTATAGCAATAAACACCTACTTCCAAAAAGCACAA
Source organism: Piliocolobus tephrosceles (assembly GCF_002776525.5). Classification (NCBI taxonomy): domain Eukaryota; kingdom Metazoa; phylum Chordata; class Mammalia; order Primates; family Cercopithecidae; genus Piliocolobus; species Piliocolobus tephrosceles. Next base: position 20,092,218 of record NC_045439.1, read on the forward strand.
AGATCTCAATAAACCAACTAAAACTATACCTCAAAGAAGCAAAATGCAAGAACAAACTAAATCCAAGATTAGTAGAAAGATCAGAGCAGAAATAAATAAAATAGAAAATCAAAACAATACAAAGGTAAACAACATGAAGAGTTGGTATGTTGAAAAGATTTAAAAAAAAATTGACAAACTTTTAGCCAGATTAAAAAAAGAGAAAAGACTCAAATAAAATAAATCAGAGCTGATAAAGGAGACATTAAAACAAATGTTACAGAAATATAGGATCACTGGAGACTATTATGAGTAACTATTCGCCAACAAATGAGAAAACCTAGAAGAGAGAGAGAAATTCCTAAACATATTCTACCTACCAAAATAGAATCATTAACAAACTAAAAACCCAAACAGAACTATAATGAGCACAAGATTGAATCAGTAATAAAAAATGTCTCCCATCAAAGAAATGCACAGGCCCTAATATGAGTTCCACTAAACATTTAAAAAAGAATTAATAACAACTCTTTTCAAACTATTCCAAAAAATTGAGGAGTAGATAATTCTTCAGACTCATGATATGAGACCAGCATTACCCTGATATCAAAACCAACCAAGGACAGAACAACAGCAACAACAAAAATAGGCCAATATATCTGATGAAAATAGAGGCAAAATTCCTCAACAAAATACTAGCAAAGTGAATACAAAAGCAAATTAAAAAGATCATTCATTGTGATCAAGTGGGATTTATCCCATGGATACAAGGATGGCTGTATTAGTCTGTTTTCATGCTGCTGTTAAAGACATATCTGAGACTGGGTAATTTATAAAGGAAAAAGTTTTAATGAACTCACATAACCACATGGCTGGGGAGGCCTCGTAATTATGACGGAAGATGAAGGAAGAGCAAAGGGACGTCTTACATAGCATCAGGCAAGAGACTGTATGCAGGGGAATTCCCCTTTATAAAACCATCTGATCTTGTGAGACTTATTCACTATTATAAGAACAGCATGGCAAAGACCCATCCCCATGATTCAATTACCTCCCACTGGGTACCTCCCACCACACCTGAGAATTATGGGAGCTACAGTTCAAGATGAGATTTGGGTGGTGACACAGGTAAGCCATATCAATGGTTCAACATATGCATATCAATAAATATGATGCACTAACAGAATCAAGAGCAAAAAGTGTATGATTATGCCATCTCTGATTTCTTTGAGCAGAGGTCTGTAGTTCTCCTTATAGAGATCTTTTGCCTTCCTTATTCGCTGTAATCCTAGGTATTATACTCTTTCTGTGGCAATTTTGAATGGGAGTTCCTTTGTGATTTGGTTCTCAGCTTAAGTGTTGTTGGTGTACAGAAATGCTAGCAAATTTTGCACATTGCTGCTGTATTCTGAGATTTGCTGAAGTTGCTTATCAGCTTAAGAAGCTTTGGGGCTGAGACAATGGCATTTTCTAGATATGAGATCATATGACCTGCAAATAGGGATAGTTTAACGTCCTGTCTCCCTATTTAAATGCCATTTATTTCTCTCTTTTGCCTGATTGCCCTGGCCAGAACTTCCAATACCACATTGAATAGGAGTGATGAGAAAGGACCTTCTTGTCTTGTGCCGGTTTTCTGCTTCCAGCTTTTGCTCATTCAGTATGATGTTGCCTGTGGGTTTTTAAGAATATGGCTTATATTATTTTGAGACATGTTTCTTCAACACCTAGATTATTGAGAGTTTTTAACGTGAGGGAATGTTGAATTTTATTAAAAGCCTTTTTTGCTTCTATCGAGATGATCATGTATTTTTTTGTCTTTAGCTCTGTTTATGTGATGAATCACATTTATTGATTTGCATATGTTGAACCAACTTTGCATTCTGAGGATTAAGCCTACTTGATCTTGGTGGATAAGCTACTCCATGCTCATGGATAGAAAAAATAAATATGGTTAAAATGGCCATATTGCCCAAAGCAATTTATAGATTCAATGCTATTCCTATTAAACTAACAATGACGTTCTTCAGAGAATTAGAAAGGACTATTTTTAAATCTGTATGAAACGAAAAAAGAGCCTGAATAGCCAAGGCAGTCCTGAGCAAAAATAAAGCTGGAGACATCTTTCTATCCAACTTCAAACTATACTACAGGGTCACAGTAACCAAAACAATATGGTACTCAAAGAAGAACAGACACATAGATAGATAGAACAGAATAAAGAACACAGAAATAAGCCCAGATACCTACAACTATCTGATTTTTGACAAACCTGACAAAAACAAGCAATGGAGAAAGGATTCCTATTCAATAAATAGTGCTGGGCTAACTGGCTAGCCATATGCAGAAGATTGAAACTGAACCCATTTCTTACACCATATACAAAAATTAACTGAAGATTAAAGACTTAAATGTAAAACCCCAAACTATAAAAACCTAAGACAAAAACCTAGGTAATACCATGCAGGACATAGACATGGGTAAAGATTTTATGATGAAGACACCAAAAACAATTGTAACAAAAGCAAAAACTGACAAATGGGATCTAAATTAAACTAAAGAGCTTCTGCAGAACAAAAGAAACTATCAAGAGAGTGAACAGACAATCTTTAGGATTCAAAGAAAATTTTGCAAACTATGCATTTGACAGAGGTCTAATATCCAACATCTATAAAGTACTTAAATAAATTTACAGGAAAAAACAACCCCATTAAAAAGTAGGCTAAGGACATGAATGGACACTTCTCAAAAGAAGACATACATGCAGCCACCAATCAAAAGGAAAAGCTCAACATTACTGATCATTAGAGAAATGCAAATCAAAACCACAATGAGATGTTATCTCACCCCAGTCAGAATGACAATTTGACAATTATTAAAAAGTTAAAACAACAGATGTTGCTGTGGCTGTGGAGAAAAAGGAACCATTTTACACTGTTGGTCAGAGTATAAATTAGCTCAGCCATTGTGGAAGACAGTTTGTCAATTCCTCAAAGACCTAGAGGCAGAGATACCATTTGACCCAGCAATCCCATTACTGGGTATATTCCCAAAAGAATATAAATAATTATGTTATAAATATACATGCATGTGTATGTTCATTGCAGCAATATTCATTATAGCAAAGACATGCAATCAATCTAAGTGCCAATTAATGAAAGACTGGATAAAGAAAATATGATACATATACACCACAGAATACTATGCAGCCATAGAAAACAAAGAGATCCTTTGGAGGAACAGGAGGCCACTATCCCTAGCAAACTAACACAGGAACAGAAAACCAAATACTGCATATTGTCACTATTAAGTGGGATGTAAATGATAAGAACACATGGACACATAAAGGCGGAACAACACAAACTAGGGCCTACCAAAAGGTGGAGGTTGCGAGGAGGAAGAGAATCAGGAAAAATAACTAATAGATACAAGGCTTAATAACTGGGTGATGAAATAATCTGTACAACAAACCCCCATGACATATGTTTACCTGTTTAAGAAACCTGAACATGTATCCCAAAACTTAAACTAAAAGTTTCTAAAATTTTAACAAAGTATATGATTATTTCAGTAGCACAGAACAAAACATTTGATAAAATTCAACATTCCATTATGTTAAAAGCTCTCAACACATAAAGTATAGAAGGAATGTTCTTTGTCATCAACATAATAAAGAAGTTGAAAGCGATCCCTCTTAGATCTGGAACAAGAAAAAGTTGCCCATTTTCATCACTTTTATTCAACATAGTATTGGAATTTCTATCCAGAAAAGTTAGACAAGAGTAAGAAATAAAGAGCATGTGAATTGGAAAGGAGAAAGTCAGATTGTCTCTTTCTGAAAATGAAATGATCTTATGTATAGAAAGAATTGAAGGCTCCAACAACAACAATAACAAAAAACTGTCAGAATAAATATACACATTCAGGAAAGCTGCAGAAAACTTAATCAACATACAAAAGTACCTAGTATTTCTATGTCAATAGCTAACTCTGAAAAATAACCAAGAAAGCAATCCCATTTGCAATAGCTACAAAAAAAAAAAAAAAAAAAAAAAAAAAAAAAGAAAGAAAATCCCTAGGAATAAATTTAACTGTGAAGATGAAAAATCTTTACGATGACAATGTTTAAGATATTTCTATCAAAATACCAATGACATTCTTCAGATAATTAGGAAAACAATCCTAAAATTTGTATGAAACTACAAAGTCTTATTGTAGCCAAAGAGATTCGGAGGAAAAAGAACAAAGCTGGAGACATTACACTGTCTGACTTTATATTACAAAGTATGTACCAAAACAGCATAATAAAGACATAAAAACAGGCACATATATTACTGGAACAGAAAAGAGAATAGAGAAATAAATTCACAATTTTACAGCATACATTTTAGACAAAAGCACCAAGAACAGCTATTAGGGAAAGGATAGTTTCTTCTGTAAATGTTGTTGGGAAGACTGGATATCTACATGCAGAATAATGAAACTAGACTCCTATTTCTCACCGCATACAAAAAATAAATTAAAATGAATTAAAGACATAAATGTAAAACCCAAAACTATAAAGGCACTAGAGGAATGAGATAACTTAGTTGCAAACTATATGTCTAAGAAGAGATTAATATCCAGAATAAATGAGGAACTCAAACAACTGAATAGCAAAAAAATCCCAAACGACATAATTAAAACATGGGCAATAGATATAGAGAATAGAACAATAGTTACCAGAGACTGGAGGGGGTAGTGAGGGTAGGGTTGGAGGGGAAGTAGGGATGGTTAATGGGTATAGAAAATAGAAAGACTCAATAAGACCTAGCATTTGATAACACGACAGGGTGACTATAGCCAATAATAATAATAAAAAAATGTAATAATTCTACATATGTATGGGGCACAATGTTATGTTCTGATGCATGTATGTATTGTGTAATGATTAAATCAAGGTATTTAACATGTTGATGATAGCACATTTTAAAATAACTGAATATAATTGAATTATTTATAACAGAGGAATAAATACTTGAGGTGATGGATATCCCATTTACTCTGATGTGATTATTACACATTACAAGCCTGTATCAAAATATCTTCAGTACCCAATCACTATTTACACCCACTATGTACTCACAAAAAATGAATAATTAAAAAAAATTAAATGGGCATAATACCTACATAGATGTTTCTCCAAATAAGCCATACAAATGGTAAATAAGGATATATAAAATTGCTCAACATTTGTAACATCATAGAAGTGCAAATTAAAACCACAATAAGATATCACTTCATTCCAATTCTAAGGACTATTATGAAAAAGAAAAATATCAAATGCTGGTAAGCAAATTTAAAAAGGGAAACTCTTGTACACTGTTTGTGTGAATATAAACTAGTATAGCTATTATGAGAAACAGTATACAGATTCCTCAAAATATTAAAAATAAAACTACTATAAGATCTAGAAATCCCACTACTGAATATTTATTCAAAGGAAATGTAATCAGCATGTTGAAGGGAGATCTGCACTCCCATGCTTATTGCAGCACTATTAACAATAGCCAAAATATGGAATCAACTTAGTGTTCATCAACAGATTGGACAAAGAAAACTAGTACAAATACACAAGGAAACACCACAGCCATAAAAAGGAATGTTATTCTGTCATTTGTGGCAGCCCGCATGAATCTGGATGACATCATGTTAAGCGAAATAAGCCATGCATGGAGAGACAAATAGTGCATGATCTCATTTATATGCGGAAAAATTGAAAAAATATATAAGGTCATGAACATGTTAAATACCCTGATTTAATCATTATACAATACATATATGTATCAGAACATAACATTTGCCCCATATATATGTAGAATTACTACATGTATTTTTTTTAAGTCATGAAACATAATGGTCCTGAGAGGTAAGAAATATTTTTCAACTATGAAGGATCAAACCACCCCTTCCATTTTGGGGAACAAATGTCTATGTTTGCTTAGTGTGGAGTACAGCTTCTTATAGTTTATAGTTTCATAAACAGAGGTTCATGTTTTCTATGTTTTTGCTAAGAATGCAAAACCCAAATGGGAGATTCATCCATGAATATACCTTGTTTTTGTTCTAAATAAATTGGTGTGAACTAGACACAAGTAGATAAATCTTGTTTTCTACATCAAAATTTCAAAGAGGATATTAAAGACCTTCACAGTTCATATAAATAACTGGAATTGCACTTGAAGTGCCCACCTGCTAATTGGTCCATATGTACCTCCTTCCCTAGTGCCTTCTGAAACCAGGGACATATTAAACACTTTTTAGCCTGTGAGTTGTCTCTGGGGAAAGACTCCAAACATTAATCAAGTCAAAATCAATCATTCTACAGTCACATTGTAACATTTAACTTGAGATCATTCTAGTATTTTCAAAACAAAAATATGAGCTTTCTGCTTATGCTAGAGATTTAAAACCATAAAAAAACTGTTTTAAAAAAGGTGAAAATAACAGACAATTTTGGCTTGACTTAAAGGTGATTTAATTATTTTTAAGCATTCATTCATTGATTCAAGCAACCATTTTTTTAAAAACTTATTCACTGACCAGTAAAACCAGGTGCTGTGAAGTTAGACTTAGTCTGCAAAGCAGCACAGTATTGTCGTACCTTTTGAGAGATGACAGTCTGGCCTTATACAAGGTCCTTCCTTTGGAGAGATAGTATCTTAAGCAAGATTTTACCTAAACAAGAAACAGAAAGAAAGCTAGTTGAAATACAAGTTGATATTTGTCTCAATGTTTAAAGCAGTGGCACCATGGTATAGATTGTAAAGGTTCTGGCTTTAATTCTGTTGACCTTGGACAAGTCGCATAATCTCTTAAAAAGATTTCCTTCTCTGAATAAATGGGAATCATAAAAGAGGTAATCTTACCTTATGACTATGAATATTAAATGAAGTATCATGTACAGTACAATTAAAATAGCATTAGGAAATGTTTAATAAATATTACCTATTTTCACTGTTATTCTTTCAAAAGTATATTCTTTCTGAAGCAAAGTCCCTACTAGGTATAGGTATAAAGCTACTAAGTCTTTATGAAGGAATAGAAAAAAAATTCACAAAGATTGGTGTAACATAGTATGAAATTCATCTGTTTACTAGTTTTGCATATGTAGAAATATTTTTAGAAGTGTCATTTGTAAATTAATCCCCTACTGTCCATGGTCTAATGAGATTGAGAAAAGGTGGCAATTATTTTTGGTTATCTCAAGGCTTTACTCAATTCTTGATATAAAATCTCTATTAGAGATAATTTCCTTCTAATTTCTAGCAAATTATTTTGGACTTAAGTATATTTATGATGGAAAATGATGTAAAGTATATATTTTAATCTCTTTAAGAAAAGAACAAACAAAAATATATGCATAGAGTTAACATGTTGTCATCGGCCCTAGTTAATCCATTGTTGAGTTTCCTTTGACTTTAAGCTTACAAATATTACAGTCCAGCTGTTAGCTGAAACAGGTCTCCTTCTGTCAGAAGATTATAAGAAAAAGTGACTAGGATGTTATACCTCAGTTCTCATAAATTTGAGTGTGATAAAGTGGTCTACTCTCAGTTGTGTTATCTTTATAATAATGAGTGAAGATGTTCATAATGAGGATGAAATCATTTATTGAGAATTACTGAATCCACATTCTATAATAAGAATTGTTATTATTATGTTCATATATAAGAATGTGGAGGGACAAAAAAGTTTCTATTATCAGACTTGAAGTACTTCTTACTGAGCATCAGGTAAAATTTTGATCAGTGGTTGCAAACTGAAACTTCTATACATCCCACAATGTATCTGAGACAAGATGTATTTCTCAGGCTTCAGTGCCCAGTCTTTGCCTCTGCACTTACTCAGTATATAAGATGCATGTATTGATAGATATTATTCATTAATTGCTCAAAGAAAGTGATATGATTAGGCTCTGTGACCCTACCCAAATATCATACCCAGTTGTAATTCCCACATGTTGGGAAAGGGGCTGGTGGGAGGTGATTGGATTATGTGGGAGGTTTCCCCATGCTGTTTTTGTGATAGTGAGTGAGTTCCCATGAGAGCTGATGCTTTAAAAGTGTGTGACAGTTCCCCCCTTGGTCTTTTTCTCTGACTCTTGCTTTTTCATAGTAAGATGTGCTTACTTTCCCTTCACCTAGTGCCATGATTGTAAGTTTTCTGAGGCCTCTTAGCCATGCTTCCTGTTAAGAACTATGAGTCAAACTTCTTTTCTTCATAAATTACCCAGTATCAGACAGTTCTTCTTAGCAGTGTAAAAATGAACTAATACACAAAGTTTTGTTTCCCTCCAAAGTCTGCAATCTTCTGTCATTATTTAGATGATTACTAAAATGACTCTAACTTGACTTCATCTTCATTTGCGACTAAAATGGTTTAGCAACTCTAATCTATCTGTGGGATTAGTATTTGGAGATGTAGGGAAAGTGTCAGATCTCTTTAATATTTTCTTGTTGGGAAGATTCATTCTGTGCTTAGAGTGTGTTTTGAAAATGGATTCTTAACTTTTGCACAAACACGAGTATCATGATCATTCCTAAGCAGCATCATCAAACATATTCTCTACATGGGACTCTAGAGCACTTTACAGTTGAATCATATTTTGGGGGGGTACATTTATAATACACTAATTTGCAATTGTTACTAAGCTATAACATTTCTCTATTTCATGTTAATCATAAACCCTCAACTAGGTCTTCAACCCACAGAATTCAGTCATAATGCTTTTACGATGTGTACGTCTGAAGCAGTAAAATAGTTTTTACGTTGTTTAGGAACTGATTCTTAAGATATTTTGAAAAAAAGAAGAAGAAAACAAGACTTCCTAAAGAGCTTGAGAATTTTGAGAATTAAAGGGCATTCCCTGAAGCCTTCTGTGAAGATGAAGATGAAAAAGTCATTCATCTGGCAGACTGTTTTCAAAATCAGTTGCATGACTTTACATCCAAACATTGCACAATGAAAAGTATTCGATAATAGTTCCTTTGATTGGGTAAGTGAAAATAAAATTTGAAACCATAATACTAACTCAATGGCATGAATAACGCAAAGAAGACAGCATGTACCTCTTTCTCTGCTAAAGACAGTAGATTCTTCTTCCTGTTTTTTCAAAAAATCATTCAGGAATTTTCTGCAAGGCCTGCCTTTGATGCAGCTTTTGTGTCAGACTCTGAATGTCTGGAATTACCTTCCTGTAGGCTAACTCCTGATCATGTGGTCTTATTTCATTATAATTATCATTAGAGTTTTGGCTACAGGGTTCTGCTTAGTTTTCCAGAGTTACAATTCCCTTACAATTCCCTCTTGACTATGATTAAACTGTCTATGGATTCATGGACCTGGAAAATTTAAACAGTCCAAGTTAATGAAAAACAATGTTCATAGCCATCTGGCAGTGATCTGAATATTTCTATAAGTTAGCTTTTTGCATATTAAACTTCTAAAATAAATAATTAAATCAACTTTCATAATAACCCACTTGGAGAGAGTATGTTCTGTATGTTTCCAACAGCCCACTGATTTGTGTATCAGTTGTATTTCCTCAGTAGTTTTGGAGAGAAACAGATAATTTATATAAATTATAATCCATAGGGGTCTGAATTGCTGAGCATTTTAGAGTAGCCTCTTGGGTATGTTATGCAGTTAGAGACTAAGAAATTAATCTTATCTGCTTTGATTCTTTCATTAAGGCAAGATTTAAATCAATTAATTATAATTTAGAAAAACGTTAAAGCAAGAAAGCTTTCAGAATGAAAATTGTATTTGTGTATTTATGAAGAAAGTTATTTTTACTCCAAAAGATGGCTTCACAAAATGCCATTTTGCAGGTTCTGTAAGTTGCTTATAAAGATTTTCATTATGTTTTTATTTTCCATCTCATGAGCAATGTCAACTGTGAAAACTAAGCATTTATTAGTGATGGCATGCTAGTTTACAAGAAAGATACCTCTGACTCACTCAGAAACAAGCCGATAAACTTTGTATTATTTTGAATCTTTCAGGCCTGGGTATGATTTGTGTGACTATTAAATAACAGGATGATTTCTGGGAGAAATTCAAAAACAAAACAAAACAAACACACAAAAAACAATTCCATTGAGCCTTAAATGTGATTTTGATTTTAAATTATTAGTTAAGGGAGGGGGTAAATGCCCCCTTATGTATTTTGTCTGGCCTTTTCTGAAAGTCTAGATAAATAAAAATTTGGAAAAATTGTTGCTACCCAAATATTTTTATTGACAAACCCTTACTAGATGGTAAAGCCAATTGGGAATGGTGTTTGTCTTTCTGTCAAACTTGATCTGGGTCTCTTCTATTGCTAGTTCTTCTATTTCTGATAGGACAATAAGCCACAGCCCATATACGATACTAACTTTCTGCATATGTAAATAGATAATACCAAGATAGATTTGTGAGTCAAGTAATATAATGAATGTTTACAAGAAAGCATAGATACATACTTTTAGTACATAACCCTTGTATCTTTCTATAGAATTAGGAATACTGATTGATGTTTCATTCAAAAGCAAAACCCTATTCAAAATAATACAGTTTATACAAACAAAAAAATTACTTGCTTCCGAACCCAATTCTTGATCATCTTAATGAAAATTAATGGATTTCATGAAGGCCAAATATAGTTTATCTCTGTTTTAAAGGTGAAGGTATTTTTTGTGCTAAAAATTAGCAGGTAGTCAATAACCACAACAATAACCACAATAACCACAATAATGGTAAATCTAAATCACAAGGTACATTTGGAATCTAAATACTAAGCAATACTAATAAAATATTTGATTGAGCTGGCAAAACACTCGCTGTTTAAGTAAGTAATTAAGCTAGTGCAATCAACAGAAAACTATTTAAAGAGTCAATGTCCTTTCATGAAAAAATCAAATCTACAGTTTTATCTTGTTTTATAATATCTGCAGGCATGTTTTTCTTCCACCACCGCCCCCCGCCCCTGGCTTTTTTTTATTTTTATGTTTTGCTTTCCCTCTTACCAAACTAATAATCCTTGAGAAACAACAACAAAAAAGGACCTTATTCTGTCCCTGCTGTTTATCACTTTCCTGAAATCATAATCCTCTCAGTGTAACTATAATCATCTCTGCAGCAATTAATTGTGATGTCACAGAAGATTATGACATTAAGCAGGAAAGAGGCAGCAGGAAACTGAGCATTATGAAGAGTAAAGATCTCTGTCTTATGAAAACGTATGTTGTACATATATCACGCCTCTCTTTAAGAATGGCATCAAGTTAAATAAGAGTAAATACTTAAGACTGTTAGGTTTTCTTACATTGTATTTTTACATAAATTTAAGGGTTAAGCTTTAATGATTCATTAAAATTTATTGCTTCTTCATCAATTGTATCAGAAGGGCAATTTACAGTCATGTATCAGAAGGGTAACATACAGTAATATCAAGATGTTTCAGTCAACCACGGACTGCACATACAACGATGTCCATAAGATTGTAATGAACTAAATATTTCCTGTTGTCTAGTGGTGTCATAGTCATCATAAGCTCACTGTGCTATGTATTACTCCTGTGATTGCTGTCTCACGGGTTTGTTGTGATCATGGTGTAAACAAACCTACTGCACTTTCATTCATACAACATAAAGCACATACAATTACAGACAGTACATAGGCTTCCTAATGATAATAAAGAACTATGTTATTGGTATATGTATTTACTATACTATATCTTTAATTATTTTTGAGTGTACTCCTTCTACTTATTAAAGAAATTAACTGACTGGGCACAGTGACTCACGCCTGTAATCCCAGCACTTTGGGAGGCCGAGGTTGGCAGATCACCTGAGGTCAGGAGTTTGAGACCAGTCTGGCCAACATGCTGAAACCCCATCTCTACTAAAAATACAAAATTGCCTGGGGGCGTGGTGGTGCGCCCCTGTAGTCCCAGCTACCTGGAAGGCTGAGGCAGAATTGCTGGAACCTAGGAGGTGGAGGTTGCAGTGAACTGACATTGTGCCACTGCACTCCAACCTGGGTGACAGAGCGAGATTCTGTCTCACACACAAAAAAAAGAAAATAAATTAACTGTAAAACAGCCTCACGCAGGTCTTCCAGAAGATATTCCAGAAGAAGGCTTTGTTATCACAGGAGATGACAGCTCCAAGCATGTCACTGTACCAGAAAACCTCCCAGTGGGACAAGATGTGGAGATTGAAGACAATGACATTGATCCAGACCCTGTGAAGACCTAGGCTAATGTGTGTGTTTGTGTCTTAGTTTTTAACCATGAAGTATAAAAAATGTAATTTAAAAAGCTTATAGAATAAGGATATAAAGAAAGAAAAAAATTTTGTTCAGCTATACAACGTGTTTGTAATTTCAGCTGTTATTACAAGAGTCCGAAAGTTAAAAGTGGGGAAGTTAATAAAGAAAAAATGTTACAGTAGATGAAGATAAATTTATATTTGAAGAAAGAACATTTTAAAATAAGTTTAGTGTAGCCTAAATGTAAAGTATTTATAAAGCCTCGAGTACTGTATAGCAATGTGCTAGACCGTCACATTAACTCAACACTCATTCATTGATTCACTCATAGTAACTTCTAGTCCCGTAAGTGCCCTATACAGTTGTATAATGTCTATCAACACATTGTGTATCTTTTATACTATATTTAACTGTACATTTTCTATGTTTAGATATTTTTAGGTACACAAATACTTACCATTGTGTCACAGTTGCCTACAGTATTTGCTACAGTAACAGGCTGTGTAGTTTTGTAGCCCAGGAGTGACAAGCTACACCATATAGCCTAGGTGTGTAGTAAGCTATGTTATCCAGGTTTGTGTAAGTACACTGTGTGATGTTCCTATAATGACAAATCACTTAAACATGCATTTCACAGAACATATCACCATCGTTAGTGGACACATGATGACATGTCCTTTCTATTCTGATATTAAATTGTGTTTATCAAAATTTCTTTGGTTGTATTGCAAATAAAATGGTACATCCATCAGAGACTCTAAACCTTAGCTTCACTTGGGAAGCTAAGATTTCAAACCACTCACATTACAATCATTTGGGAAAAAGTATCTGTGCCCTGGCTCCACCCACAGAGCCTCTGATTTAATTTTCTTGGGATAAGATCTGAGTATCAGAAATTTTAAAAAGCTCCCAGATGATTTTAATGTGCAACCAAAGTTGAGAACCATTGTTCTGTATCATTTTGCTCACAGTAGCCTGTCATCAGGGGAAATATTATTTTATTTCTTATGGACTTTTCAGACATAATTTTAGAGAGAACCATATTTTCTGAGCATGGGTTTACCATCTCAGCATAATTTCAGACCATATTTCACAATTTAATTTTTAAAAAGCGCGCCATCTTATGGACTATTTTGTGTGAGAAGAAGCTGATGTGTTATCTTGGGTCCTTAAATGCTTGTTAATTACCCGGAAATTTGCAGAGCAGCAAAGCAGAACATGCTGTGATACTCCTGCAGAAGTAAACCTTCTCCAACGAGTGGCTTCCAGTTCCACAACTGCAGCACCTGGTGAGCTTGTTCATGAGCATTTGTGGGACACTTTCCAGTGACTTCCTAAAATATATGGGATACAGAAGATTTGAGAGGGAGAGACTGCGATGAGAGCTAGGATCCCCTTTATAGTTGTTATGGTTAATCAACTTTAGTGTGTACCACATAAAAGGTATTTGAAAATATGGGAATCTTAAAGGAGCATGAGAAGTATTTCCCTTGCCATCCCTCAATTAAAAGCTAAGAGAGGAAACTAGAATTATATACTCCAGCAGTCAATACATACAGGTGTATAATTAGCAAAACATTCTAGGCCATAGATTAACTCCAGAAAGCCTCTGTGGGAATTAGAACTGAAACCTCCCCCATGTGGCTTCAGGTTCACAGACACAGGATCCATGTCTTAAAGAGTGAGAGTCGTACTTCAGCCCAAGTCACCCCCAGGCTTGATCACTTGATGCAGTTCACAACATCTCAATTTCTAGGTACAGCTGAAAACTATGGGGATAAAAGCAGTTAAGTCATTGCAGAACTCCTAGTAGGTGGAAATTCTTCCCCAACCTTTAGGAACTCTGCCCAAGTCTATACCACTATATGAGATCCAGGCAGGTTGAGGACATACAGACAACCCACTATTCAGAAAGCACATTATGTTCAAATAGCAAACTTGATCACTCTTCCTCTGGAAGAGGAAGATATTTTCTCCTGATAGTTTGAGCTATAATGAACAGGGACCAACTTAATTAGGCTACTTATGGGGAAATGGATTTAGATATAGATCAAGCTCGTCTTATGACTAAGCACTAGAATTGCAATTAAATACATTTATTTTTTCTGAGTATAGCAGTGAAGCTGTGTGTGCATTTGTGTGTGTGTTTAATAATTTAAAATACAGCAGTTCATCAGAATGTGTGTGTATGTATATTTACATAAATTGTTATAGACAAAGCTGAAATTTTCTACATGAATTTATAAGGACTATTGAATTACTGCATACACATCAAGCCCAAAGATGTCAACTGAACAAGGAATGAGAAGACCAGGGACAAAAAAATGCAAGAGGCAAAAAAATCCAAAAGAAGAGCAGACAGGAAGGGAGAAGTGGTAAAACATGCTTGAGCAGGAACGGATGAGGACTGAAAAAGCCAGAATATTTTAAATTACATGCACATATTTAGTTGTAATGTACAGCGATATAACCTCTATTATCTCCAAAATAGGATTAAAAGTGTATTGCAAATAGTGATCTTGGTAAATTATATTTTGAGGAAATCAAAGAACAAAGATTTTATTTTTGAGCACTTGCAAGATGGAGAAATGAAATAGACACAAAACGATGAGGAAAAAGAGATTGAGAAATCAGCATAAGTATGAGATTGCAGTTGTCAATGACTACAAATAAAACCCCAGGGAGCTGCTGTCTGTGGAAGATAATAGACTGAGGGTAGAGCACTTGACATAGCACTTGGCATACAGAAAACATGCAGTAAATGAAAATATTATCACTATTAATTTATTATTAGTAGTGACAATAGATAATAGTTTGAAGGACTCTCATACAGTATGAAGATTCATTTGAAGGGATATGATATCTAAATTTATTTATTTATTTATTTATTTATTTATTTTTTATTTTTGTTTGAGACGGAGTCTCGCTCTGTTGCCCAGGCTGGAGTGCAGTGGCACGATCTCGGCTCACTGCAAGCTCCGCCTCCCGGGTTCACGCCATTCTCCTGCCTCAGCCTCCCAGTAGCTGGGACTACAGGCGCCCGCCACCTCGCCCGGCTAGTTTTTTGTATTTTTAGTAGAGACGGGGTTTCACCATGTTAGCCAGGATGGTCTTGATCTCCTGACCTCGTGATCCACCCGCCTCGGCCCCCCAGAGTGCTGGGATTACAGGCTTGAGCCACTGTGCCCGGCCGATATCTAAATTTAGATAAGAGTAAGTTATGGTAAGGTTTAATATTCTGGAATACACTGGCTTAATTAGAAGTATATTTAGTATCTAAGAAGGTTTGATTCCAATAGTATTAAAAAAGAAGATCCTACTGATTTTGTTTTGTTCAAGTCTCTACTTCCCCCCCAGCAAAGAAAACCAAAGTCAGATTTCCCTCGAGCCTGGTGTTATGCTCAATAATGACAAAACAAGCCATGCAGAAGAAACTTGGTATAGAAACCTAGATTTCTGAAGACACTTGTATTTTTCAATTTCAATGTTTGTGCTTATGAGAAATAAAAAAGACAAGTAAATAAGAGATTGGGGAGTAGGGATGGGAATGGATCCATTATTTCACTTCATTCTCCTGGGGAAATATTCCTGGCAGGGTGCATGTTCATTTTTGCACTTTCTGCAGATTCCTTTTATTAAACAACTTTTTAAAAGCCTATGCTTTTGATATATTAAAACAATAAGGGTGAATCTACATCTACTGCCGAGATAAATTACCCCCAGATCTAATCTAGAGAAAATGCATTTTCACCCTCATAATAACACTAGAAAAGGAGCTAGTGATCAGATTTCCTATTAGTGAAAATAAGCACTTTAATAAACTGCTTCGTATCTCCCAGGTATTATAAATGGCAGCTGCTATTAGAATTGGTCTCAATAATGTAATAGATCACCAAATAAAATCACATACCTTAATGGAGCATAAATTAAATACAGTCTGTGGATGGCTTCAACATGTAAATGCAGTTTTTGAAAAATGTTTTAATTTTTCATTTAATAATCATGCCAGCTTTGCACAAAGGAGAATAGTAAAGTCTCCATCCCTCCTGACCTTTATGATATAAACCATAAGCAACAACACTTTCTGCTTTAATCCTTCTAATTTTAAGGCAAAAACTCCTGATACTAAGTTCCTTAAAGTAAAATCTTATAAGAGCATACAAGTGAAGTATGAATAATGACAGCGCTTATTTAATATTTTGTCTTGTTACTATTTTTAGATAAAATATATTTGGATTTTAAAAAGCTGTATTTCATGTGTATGTGTGTATATGTGTGTGCATTTACTTCTGCATTTCAATATTAAGCTACCTGAAGTTTATGTATCCTAATTAAAGCACAGTTAGTAACACGTTTAAAACTTTAAAAAATTAGAGAATGATCATTAGCAATTTTAACCATATCTAATGTCTGTGTTCTATTATTATGCAATATTTTATTATAGCACACTTATTTTATTAAAAATATCCTCTTCCTTTATACATGATGACAAAATGTATGTGTATACATATATATTTACTCAAAGGCATATCATAATAATTAGCTGCTCTAATGTCAGATATTTATCACAAGAAATATCATAAGCATAGCCAAAAATTCTGTATATATGTATGAATAACACAAAGGCTTTTTAAGAAAAACAAATTGTCATCCAGAAGTTGGCATTAGAGAAGCAGATTAAGATAATCTATCTCGTTAAATCAGGCACTCCGATATTTACCAACAAAGTCTCAGATGTTTGGTCATAAAATATAGTTTCTCTTTTAAAATAATTGAAATTATTGGTGATGTTCTCAATTGCCAAATAACCTAAACCCGCATGACTAAAAATGGACCAAACTGGAGCTCACTAAACTATTGAGACAAATAAAGAGAAACATTTAGTCACAACTGAAGGTTGCACTATGTAAACTTTTGGCAAAAAATCAAATCTCCTGGTCTTACATTAAGAAGGGAAGGCCTAAGGGAAGATTTTTGTTGAGGCTATCAGAAATTCGTTTGCTAAAATACTGACTTAGATTGTGTTTTGGTTTGCTGTATTTTAATCTCTATATCTTATGGATTTACCACCTATTTGGCTACAGTTAACAATGTCCTCCTATTTCTCTCTACATATGCAGACATTAAGACAGAGTCTCTTAACAAAATAGTGTCTCTTTGGTCTTTATATGGTCCAACAAATATTATAGTAATGGTAATATATGGATATACACGTTAACGCCTAAGAAACTATGTAGGGTTTATTACATTTATTTTCTAAATTGCATTATTAGAAGTACAACATATTTTTATAATTGTTCTTAATTACGTCTGGTTATTAACTGCAGTGACCTGGTTTGCACGTATATCAAGACTGGGAGAGTTGAATAGCTCTATTGCATCTTCCCCGTGACACCACCAGTGACCTTCCTAAAACAGCCTATTTGATTTCAGATGATGATTTTCTTAAAGCAAAAATGTCAATTTTCATATAATGTATTGGGTTATTCAGTATAATTTTGTAATTCAACAAAAATTTGAATTTTAAGCTGAAACGTATTTATGAATACAAAAAGTAGCAGCAGATGATACACAGTAGTATTGTATTTAGTTACGCATTTCCTAGGAGAAACAAGAAGGGAGAAAAAGGGAGAAATTCTATGAACAAATGAGAAAATTATCAGCTGCAGCATTTTTTTTTCCCCATTTACCCTGGAATTCTCAGTGGTACCCACTCTGAGCTATCCTCCTTTTACTTAGTTATCTGCAGTCCCACAGATTACTCCGTTAGCCTCACCAAATGATAAAGCTTATGAGTCCTGGATTCGTACTCTGGAAAACCTGTGTCTGACCAGGTGGTCCACTGCAGCTTCAAACTCCTATGAGTTGGCTATGAAACCACGACTGAGAAATCCCAGGGTTATGGTATTTCTACCTTGCCAGCAAATTTTTCAATTCCAGGGATCATGTTACCTTTCAATTCTGCTAAATCTATTAGCTTTATGGGAGTATTGCCTGATGTAGTGCTGAATGTTCTGCCTTTAGCGTTCCAGGAACAGAGCAGGGCAATTAGCTTCTGCTTTAGCTGAATTATATACCTCTGCAGCTAGAAAACCATGGCTCACATTAGAGGTAAATTGGGTATTTAATTTAGACTATAATATAGTCCTAAACTCCCTGTGATACTTCCCATTCCCATTCTTCTCTCCTTGGATGAACTGGCATAAGTCTAATTTTTAGAATGAAAAGCAAAGAACATACTCAGTTTAGGCTGTCACAGCATAGAGACAAGAATATAATTCAGAATTATCTTCTTTTAAAATAAGTCTTTAAATTGACAGTGCAGTATTGTATACTACATAATACAAGCCTTTCATGTGTCATATTAATACAGTACCTCAAAATCTTGACAATTTACACCGATATTTTGCGTTAACATTGCAGTTAACTACTTGGTAATACAGCAGCCACAGAATAAGATAGTATTTTCGTGGCTTATTTTTTTCTCTTGCAGTATTATTACCAGAAGTAATAATTTGCTCACCATGACATTTATTGTATCTTAGGACCTTTCACTAAACACTCGAATGCATGATATTATAAGGGTCTGCATTTGTTGAGTGAGTACTTCTATATCAATTCTTTTTCTCTTTGACAACCAAAGCGCAACATGGACATATTTATTAGTAAAATATTTAAGCATATCAGGAAAGCTCTTTTGTAGATTTGTCTAAGCTCTAAGCAAGTTTTCCTGATTCTTGTTTGGAATCAGAAGTTTGCTTTTGATTCACATAGTGACTATGAAATTGCATTTTAAATTTGCTTTATGACTAGAAAGTCTTATTTTACTTACACAACATTATATCAAGAGAAAAGGCAAGTGAGTCAGTCAACAACTCCAGGGCATCATTTTTGACTTGATACAGGATAATGCTTTTCTTGATGCAAAAATATCCATTTTGATCTCCTTTACTCGGCTACTCAAGGTGACTTTATGATTCAACAAAATATGTATTTTAACAGAAATATACCCTCATAGAAAGTGGTAGCAGAGTATATACAACTGTACTTTATTTAATTACACATTTCTGAAGAAATGAAAAAGGCCTCTTATGAACTATAAAAATCATTTGAGAAAGTAGAAACATCCACAACAGAAAAACAAAACAAAACAAAAAACATATAAACTATATTTTCTCATTCATCATTGGTTTCCTAGAGCAGTCATGTCCTCATCATGCCCAGGTTTATTTCTTCAAAACAAGAGGTGCCTAATATTCTACTTCTCTTTCAGTTGCCTGCAGACTATTTCACATGTGTTGTTCCAATTAAAGCAAAAGTCCATTCCATTTGTCTGTTAGAGAATATTAGTTAGAGAAGTATTTCCCAATTTGTTTTGAAACAAGCCTCTTTATTGTTTGTTCAGACAGCTGTGGTTCAAAAATGTCATTAAAAAAAATTTAAAACCTTATGGATATTTTGTATTTTGAACATTCTTAAAGACGTGCCATTGCAAGATGTAGGATGAAGTCCAGTAGCTTCCTTAATCTACTAGAGGAGTGCTGTGCCCTCTCAGTTTGTATAATTCAACACTTTCTACTAGAGATCTGACTTTGCAGCAATATCACAATGCAAACATTGCATGACTAGACATACCCCATGTATATTCCAGGTATATAGTGGGGAAAGTTCTCTAGAGAATGCTCTGAGGAGGAATAATGGAGGGTGTTATTCTAAGAATGTGAAATTGCAGGGAGCTAATAAACGTCTCCTGTAACATCGTTCATCCACAGTTTCCAGCTACAACTATGGTGGGAAGGGCAGGGGATGGGGGAGTGGGAAAGAACAAGAGAAGGAGGAGGAGGAGGAGGTAGAGGAGGAGGAGGAGGAAAGGAAAGATGAGGGCAGGAAGAAAAACAAGGACATTAGGCCAGGAGGTGGTAGGAAGGTTGATTTTCTTCATGAAGTAATTAAGATCCTCTGGCAGGGGTGCTTGACCTATTTTTCATTAGGAACACTTTTTTTTTTTTTTTGTCTTTGAAATAATGGGCTCACTTTGCCAGAAGATGAATATTCTTTCCTATAAAAACTTTGGACAAAAATTCAAGTTTCCCAGAGACCTTCCAAAGTTGATATACTTCAAGTTAAGGAGAATAATTAAGAACACTAGACTTTTACATTACCTTCTTCTAGGAAAAGACACTGGCCACCATCACACCAGAGACTCAAAAAACACTCTTCAGCATCAACTAACTGAAGGGTTTTCACACTGAGGAGGCACAGAGGCAGCAGTCTGCTCTGCTGTTAAGATATTCTGCTGCTTTTTTAATGCTTGATATATCGGAATAAAACTCCCTCTGGCATTTCCTTTCTATCTATAAGTTAGATAGAAAGTGAACTGCAATTAGCAAATTTATCTTCCTACACACACCTTGCTCTTGTCTTATGGTTCTTTTTGAAGATCGCAACATGAGACTTCAACATGTTTTGCTTTCATTTACTCTCAAAATTTGCCCACATTTATAAACATTTCATCATAATTTTAGAAGTTTATTTTTGGCTAATAAGAAATAAGAATATTATATATTTTGTATGGTGAAATGAGAATTTACTGCAATTGAAATAAATATTTTATACTTTAATAAAGTGAGTTTAAAATGCACTGTTGAATAATGTACACCCAATCTTAAATAATCATGTAAATTTTTCATGCTTGGGTTTCACTTCCTGTAACATGAGAAATTCAATCATGCTAAGAAAAAAAAATCAGCTATGTTAAAAGGATCAGGTTCAGTAACTTCTAATGCATTAGCTCTTTTGAATTCAGAACATCCTAACATTCTTGATATTTATATGTTAAATGCAAAGGAAAGCAGGAGACTAATACGTTTAAGACATATCCATGAATCATTAAAGGAGTTTCTGCAAAACTTTAATATTTTTATTCTGCAGTTAAGGGCAGTGTTTTGTTGTGTGCATGTGTGAAATGAGAAAGACTAATAGCAACATGAGCACCCTCATGTAGTTGAAGAAAGAGACTGTGTGGAAATGAAGGAGCTGGAAATTGAGGATCTAGAAATTGAGTCTCATAAAACAATCTCTGCTTAGAAAACCTTTATGAACCAACTAGCCTTCTCATCTAAAGACTGATGATCTCAGTATAAAACTCAAGATTCCTGACATGGCTCACAAGTCTTGATTTGGCTCTGCCTACTGCTTCAGAACCCTCATCAATCCCTTCTCACCTTTGCTTTCTACCCAGAGAAATCAAGTGCTTGAGATGCTTCATAAACCATGATATTTCACTAAGTCAACTCTTTGATCTCACCACTTATCAGATAAGTAGGATATATCTTTAATTTGTACACATATGCAGATGAGGTTAACATTATGATATGGTTTGGCTGTGTCCCCACCCAAATTTCATCTTGAACTGTAGCTACCAAAATTTCCACACATAGTGGGAGGGACCCAGTGGGGGATAATTGAATCATGGAGGTGGGTCTTTCCCATGCTATTCTCATGCTGGTGAATAAGTCTCAGGACATCTTATGACTTCACAAAGGGGAGTTTCCCTGCACAAATTCTCTTCTCTTGTCTGCCACCATGTGAGACATGCCTTTCACCTTGTGCCTTTCACTCAGCCAGGTGGACCATGAATGCATTAAACATCTTTCTTTTGTAAATTGCCCAGTCTTGGGTATGTCTTTATCAGCGTCATGAAAACAGATTAATACACATTAATATGTCATTCAAATGAATGTAGGGTTAAGTTGTTCAATTCATTGAATAATTGCTGACCCTATACTTGATGGTAATATGTTCATATTTGACTCTTGTAAGAGGTAGGGTTTGGCATATTTTAATCCTATTCTAAGCCCTATAATTATCACCAACTCCAAACTATTAAACACCAGAATGATCAGCCCTTGAATGTAACGATTCCTCTCAAACATTACTCAAAGTTAAGATTTAAGGGGCAAAATATTAATCAACTCTGCCCATGCAACCCTTGTATGCCACTTCTTATTTTCTTCTTCATAGATTTAAGAGTAGTGACACCCCTTTCATGAAGTGCAGAAGAGCATGCTCCTCCATGTTTGCTGCTGCAGTTGACTGTTAACATTGGGAAATTACTACTTTTTCTCTGCTAGGATACAAGATGGAGCTGGTGAGGAGTGTGGGGGGTGGAAAGAGCCCAAAGCTATAGAGGAAAGGTAACGTTATTTCTTTACTCCAATTTAAACCGTCTTTACTTCAATTCTAAACAAATCTTAGTTTTTAAATATTTTAGGCAAAATTTAAGTAGTTGGAAGTGATATATATATTTATTTTAAACATACATATTTATAATATGTAATATTACATAATCTTAATAGTATTTATACATCTAAATATACATATATTACAAGCATCTTTAAAGGAAAAGTATGTTTAGCTCTGTTAGCTGACTCATCGTCAAAAACAATTACAGTCAAGTGCCATGAAATTTGCCCATATGAGCACTTCTCTGAAAAATGTGAAGTGTATGCTTGCATTTTCACATTAACAAGCATCGAAAAGCATAAGTATTTTTTTGCTCCTACATGGGGATATAGTTGGTCTACAAATGCAATGCACATATGGTAGAAGTTATAATGGCAGAATATAAAGAAGGATAAAGAAAATGAAATCAAATGAATCTATCAAGATGATAATATAATCTTTCTCCTTCGACCCACTATAAACATCATTCTCAGCAAACTATCGCAAGAACAGAAAACCAAATACTGCATGTTCTCACTCATAGGTGGGAATTGAACAATGAGATCACCTGGACACAGGAAGGGGAACATCACACACCGGGTCCTATTGTGGGGAAGGGGGAAGGGTAAGGGATAGCATTAGGAGCTATACCTACTGTAAATGACGAGTTAATGGGTGCAGCACACCAATATGGCGCATGTATACATACGTAACAAACCTGCACGTTGTGCACATGTACCCTAGAACTTAAAGTATAATAAGAATAAATAAAATAAAATAAAATAAAATAGAAAAAAAGAATCATGTAGTAGATTAACTGTTATTCCGAGTTAGAACATAGAAGACAGACTAACCCTCACTTTGACCACCATCAAGTCCCAGTCCCCTCCTACAGGAAACACCTGTCAACAGTTTGCTGTATCATCTCTTTAAAGATGTTTTTCTATGTATTTTCATACATATATATGCATCCTTATAAAATAATACAATTCAGTAACTTTTTATGTAAATAGTTTCGAAGCATTTGCATAAAATGCTTGCCTTAATATATAATACCAATTTGTCTATTTATAAATGGTATATGGAACATCATATAGCATTACCATGTTATAGTTAATTTAGATATTTCACTGTCACAGAAATACAGAGTTTTTTTCTTTCAAATTACACTGTCAAAGGCTATGATGCAGTTTAGGTATATATATACACACACACACACATACACACCTACACACACACACATATTACACACATATATATAAATATACTCATATATATTCTGTGTCTTTTATATATGTGTTATAGTGGCTATTCAGTTGAATTGCTGGCTTTGAGACCACGTACATTTTTATTATTATTATTTAGGAAATTCTGCAGAGGGTCAAAATGCAGACCTATCCAAATTCTACAACTTATAAAACTTTCATTGTTTTTTTGTTTTTATTTGCATTAATCAAGCTACTACTAAAGTTAATTAGTTTTTCTTACATTCTTGGTCATCTTTATGTACTTTTCTATAAATTGCCTATTCATAGACATAATCCATTTTATTGGCTTGCCTGCATTTTCTTGATATTTTAGGATAACTTTCTGTATTTTGGAGAGTAATTCTTAGACTTATTAATGTTTTTGGTTTGTTGTGTGGTTATAACCTCCAGTAATATATTGTATTGTTGCTTGGGTAAATTCAACAATATCTTATTTCTTAAATTGATAATAAGGTTTTAAGCTATACTAATGAGAAAGGTATCTCTTAATTTTATGATATTATTTGTATTTAATTAACATGATGACTGCTTACCTTTAGCTAAGACTTGGCATGTACTGAGATCATATTTTTCTCCTTTGGCTTATCAATACAGAAACTTACATTCTTTTCAAATATCGAAATATTTTATTTTTTCTCTTATTATTTTATTATTATACTTTAAGTTCTAGGGTACATGTGCATAACGTGCAGGTTTGTTACATATGTATACTTGTGCCATGTCGGTGTGCTGCACCCATCAACTCGTCAGCACCCATCAACTCGTCATTTACATCAAGTATGACTCCCAATGCAATCCCTCCCCCCACCCCCTCCCCGTGATAGGCCCCGGTGTGTGATGTTCCCCTTCCCGAGTCCAAGTGATCTCATTGCTCAGTTCCCACCTATGAGTGAGAACATGCGGTGTTTGGTTTTCTGTTCTTGTGATAGTTTGCTGAGAATGATGGTTTCCAGCTGCATCCATGTCCCTACA
>NC_045439.1:20117354-20184989 GCF_002776525.5 Piliocolobus tephrosceles
TATTCCATGGTGTATATGTGCCACATTTTCTTAATCCAGTCTGTCACAGATGGACATTTGGGTTGATTCCAAGTCTTTGCTATTGTGAATAGTGCCACAAGAAACATACGTGTGCATGTGTCTTTATAGCAGCATGATTTATAATCCTTTGGGTATATACCCAGTAATGGGATGGCTCAGTCATATGGTACTTCTGGTTCTAAATCCTTGAGGAATCGCCATACTGTTTTCCATAATGGTTGAACTAGTTTAAAATCTCACCAACAGTGTAAAAGTGTTCCTATTTCTCCACATCCTCTCCAGCACCTGTTGTTTCCTGACTTTTTAATGATTGCCATTCTAACTGGTGTGAGATGGTATCTCATTGTGGTTTTGATTTGCATTTCTCTGATGGCCAGTGATGATGAGCATTTTTTCATGTGTCTGTTGGCTGTATGAATGTCTTCTTTTGAGAAGTGTCTGTTCATATCCCTTGCCTACTTTTTGATGGGGTTGTTCGTTTTGAAACTTACATTCTTAAATGTAATGCATGTAGAATGCAAGTAGATATGTAAATGCATGTTCATATGTAGAAAATATGTACATGTTCTTTGCTATTGAAAACTTTTTTATTACTGAGGATGCATCTTAATTGCTACCATAGGCCATTCTTTTAACATTTGATTTATTATTACTTTACTTACAAGAGATTCTTAATTTTTTTAAGAATTTAAATTTAAAAATTTTTAAGAATTTGTGTAATTCTGACTGTTTGGCTATCAGGATTTGGAGGGTCCCTGGCATATTGAAGGACTTAGTAAGGGTGGAATTATAAAATTGTTCAGGAGTGATTGTTGTGCAGAGCCCATACTTACCAAGTTTCTTTTATGTAGTAGCAGATAGCCTCTTGTTTTTGCAGTTCAGCCTCATATCAAAGCTACACTCTGTTGTTTGATACCAAAACAGGTGGAACGTGGCCAGTTTCTCCTGATGTTTTCTTTGTTTTATCTCCTCCTTCTACAGTTGGCCTCCTTTTGGGGTCCCTCCAGTGTTAGGATTAGGGAGTAGTAAAGATTAGAGAGAAAGAACAAAGTCTTATGTGGCTCTTTGACTCATTATCATCTGGTATTGGGGCCATCTGTGTGATAGATGTCTGATTTCTGGCTTTTTCTCTTGTGCAATGCTTTTGTCTACTCTTGGAAATTTGTATGATTCAAGATGTCAAGCTGTTGTTTTCTGATGCAGAAGATGCCTCCATCTAGCTGACTTCTTATGACCTGACAGTCCCTGGCTTCCAGCAATCCTTCTTATACAGACTCTTTCTCTTGTAGGTACCTCACCCCTCCAGATGTCCTTCTTGAAAGGAATAAATTTCAGGCTGGTTAAGGCTTCACTTCCATGCTTGGATTTGTTCAATTCACAGACAAACTCATGAATAATTGCCTCATTAATTTCTGGAAGCAAGTTCCAGTCTCCTAAGTGCTCTAATCTTCAGGGTGCCCATATCAGGCTTCTGAAGCCCTTCTTCTTTGGGAAAGGGGTGGGGATTCATAGTATACCAGCTCTTTCCAGTGGAATTCTCATTAGGGAATATTTCTGATCAATTTACCCAACTGCAATTTTAAGGCTTTTAGTTGGGTGATAGGCTAAAACTTTCATGAGTGTTCACAATATCCCAGTGTGTTCCGCAGCAATGGTCTGGCAACTATTGTCCTCCAGCTTCTTGGTGTCTGTTGAAGTTCCAAAGACAACAGCAAAGTTGTCCTTATGCATCCCTTGCAAAATGACCTGGAGAGCTTCCCACCTTTTTTCTGTGTTCTAAACAGTTTTTATAAGGTAGGAGTTATTTGTTCCTTGAGAACTTGATATCATTTGAAACATTTATGTTCATTTACTTTTAGGAGGTGGATTTTTTTATTGCTGTTTTAATGTATCCCGTGTATTTTCTATTCAGGTTTTCTATTTTGAGACAATTTTGTTAATTGATAGCAGAAGGCTATACATTTTGCATAATTTTATTTGCTCACAAAAAGCATTTTTTTAAAGTAACTGCAACATCTAATTTTCTTTCTTTAAACCAAAAATTATTTAGAACTTCATGTGTGTATGTGTGTGTCTGTGTGTATGTATATGTATATATGTATATATATGCCTTGAGAGGATACAACAAGAAGTCTGCAGTCTGCAACCTGGGTTCACCAGAACCCAACCATACTGCCACCCTAATCTAATATATATACACATATATGTGTGTGTGTGTGTGTGTGTGTGTGTGTGTGTGTGTGTGTAGACTTGCCTTCATTTTCTTGATATTTTAGGATACCTTTCTATATTTTGGAGAGTAATTTTTAGACTTATTAATGTTTTTGGTTTGTGTGTGGTTATAACCTCCAGTAATATATTGTACTGTTGTTCAAGTAAATTCAACAATATCTTATTTCTTATATTGATAATAAGGTTTTAAGGTATATTAATGAGAAAGGTATCTCCTATTAAGGATGTTTCTATACACACACACACACACACACACACACATAATTACACTTAAAGTTATTTTCTTTTAAAAATTTAAATATGTTGCTCTATTGACTTCATGCTAAGAATATTGTGGATGTGAAGGTGTCTTAGTCTGCTCGGTTTGCCTTAAGAAAATGTCATAGATGGGTGGCTCGAACAGCAGAAATGTATATTCTTACAGTTCCTGAGGCTCGAAGTCTGATATCTGTGCCAGCATGATGGGGTTCTTGTGAGGTCCCCCTCCCTGGTTTACATATAGTTGCCTTCTCACTGTGTCCTCACATGGTGGAGAGAGATCTCTGGTCTCCCTTTCTCTTCTTATAAGGACTCTAATCCCATCCCATCATGGGGGCCTGACTCTCATGACTTTATCTAAACTAAATTATCTCCAAAAAACCCTATTTCCAAATTCCATCAGATTGGGAGTATCGGCTTTAGACTTCAACATAGGAATCTTGGGAGCATACATTTAGTCCATAACAGAAGCCTAATAGCAACTAACTCCCATTCATTTGTATGATTAAAAAAATACTCTGCCCCTCTCTCTCTGGAAATGTTTAGTAATTTATACATCTCTTTTGGTAGTTTTAGGTTTTATTACAATGAGTTTAATAAGTATATCTGTGTGAATGTGTTTCTGTTTTATTATTCTCAACACTGGATAGGCCCTGTAAGATGAAATGATTCATATCTTTGATCACTTCAATAAATTGTATTCTTTTATATTATTGGATACATCTTCTCAACCTTCCCTTCATTTTCTCCTGGAACATCATAGACACACTTTTACCCATTCTTTTATGCCATATTTTGTGAGAGAGATATCGAGTCTCTCTTCGTGATTGTAAAGATTTCCAATGGGTCCTTCTGAATTTGTAATTCTGCTTTTCAATTCTCAAATTTCAAGTCTTTTTTTAAATCACAAGTGGATTCTTTTGTATAAACCCAATATCCTTTCCCATTTAAGATGTTATGTTTTCACTATTTACTATGTTTCTTCACATGAATGTTTTTACATTAATTTTCTTTGTTTTTCACAGTATGAGCTTTCCTTAAATATTTGGTAATTTTTGGCTGTATATTCCTCTTTATAGCTAAAGTTCTCATCATATAAAATGACAAATCACCATGCCCAGAGTATGTGTTTGTGATGAGGAGTTATGAAGGTAGTGCTGCTTATATTCTGGTGCTTGAATTCTTTATGAAAAGATTAGCGGGAAGAGGCTGGGGCCGGTGGCTCACACCTGTAATCTCAGCACTTTGGGAAGCCAAGACTGGAGGATCATTTGAGGTCCGGAGTTCGAGACCAGCCTTGCCAACATGATGAAACCTCATCTCTACTAAAACAAGATACAAAAGTTAGCTGAGAGTGATGGCAGGCACCTGTAATCCCAGCTACTTGGGAGGCTGAGGCAGGAGAATCACTTGAACCTGAGAGGTGGAGATTTCAGTGAGCCGAGATCATGCCACTGCACTTCAGCCTGGGCAGCAGAACAAGACTGAAAAAAAAAAAAAAAAAAAAAAAAAAAGAAAGATTATTGGGAAGAATGTGAACACTGGCAATTATCTTATCTTAGTCAGTTTGGGCTACTGTAACAAAGTATTATAGACTGGGTAACTTAAAAACAACAGAAATTTATTTCTTAAAATCTGAAAGCTGAATGCCTGAGATTAGGGTGGCAGTATGGTTGCAGACTGCAGACTTCTTGTTGTATCCTCTCAAGGCAAAAAGAGGGAAAGAGATGTCTCCAGCATCTCTATGATAAGGGTGTTAATCCCATTTATTAAGGCTTCAACCTTCTGTACTAATTACCTCCCAAAGACTCCAGTTCCAAATACCATCACATTAGAATTAATATTTCAACATATGAATGTAGGGAGCATGAGCACTCAGTCCATAGCAGCAAGCTATTTACCCTGCTCTTTGAGGTAGGAGTGCTCCTCATTTTTATTTGCTATGGCCTGTCACTCAGTGCCCTGACCTGCTTTCCCCCTCCTGCTTCTCACGTCAGGAGGCAGACACAATTTCCAAGCAGCCCAAGACCACATGGGGGTGAGTGTTGAGAGACATTGCAAGGGTGTGACTTCACCTTTTATGATATCCCAGTGAATTATGTTGTAATTTACACGTAGATGTACTTTTATGACTGGAATCCATCCACCAGACATAGAGCTCTTTTTTTTCCCTGGTACTCCCTTGCAGCAATAATTTCTTATGTACATTGGAGCTGAGATTTTCCTATTTAGTTTGGACTCTACCTGCCGTCTGTCTCTCAGGATTTTAAAAAATTTTCTTATCCATAATACTTCCTTTTGTTGCATTCCAATGTGATTATTGATTTTTTAAAAAATCACTGCTATCTTTGGTTCTAGAGATTTTAGAGGGGATGGGAGAACTATGGCTTCTGTTAGGCATTATATTTTTAATTCCATCAAAACCTTGTGAACTTTGTTAATTAAAATTTTTTCTAACTTCTAGTGTATCTCCATGGTTTTCAGTAATCACTAATTTGTATATTACTAATTATAATCTAACTTTGTTGTTTCAGAGTTATGGTAATAAATTCTTGATAATAAAAATACAAACTGGATGCTAATGTGCTTTAAAATTCTATAAGTTCCAGAGCCTTCATCATCATGCATTTCTGGTTTGCCATTCTCTCTCTTCCTAGATGGCAATTTGAAAGAAAAGCACAAGTCACAAATGTATTTTATATCTCTTTAATAAAAAATCCACTGAGAGTTTATTTTAGAAAATTGAAGCCAGGCATGGTGGCTCATGCCTGCAATCCCAGCACTTTTGGGAGGCCGAGGCGGGAAGATCACTTGAGGTCAGGAGCTCGAAACCAGCCTGGCCAACATGGTGAAACCCCATCTCTACTAAAAATTAAAAAAAAAAAAAAAAAAGTCGGGTGTGGTGACAGGCAACTGTAATCTCAGCTACTTGGGAGGCTGAGGTGGGAGAATTGCTTGAGCCCAGGAGGAGGTTGCAGGGAGCCGAGATCATGCCACTGCACTCTAACTTGGATGCCAGAAAGAGAAATGAATAGTATTAATTCCAGACAAACAAAATTCATTGCTTTTTCCTAAGCAAACACGTAGAGAAAAAATTAAACAGAATAAAACAGTTCTGAAAAATATCATTTTGGGAATCCTCGGTCACAACCTCCTCCATTGCCTTTGATTCCATTAAACCATACATCTTCCAACACAGCCTTCACAGGAGACTCCGTATTTGGATTCAGTTGGAATATAAAGCCAATTTTCTATGTTGTTCTAATTCCATATCCTTGTGTCCATTTTTCCTGAAAGCTAGACACCCTGTAACCACTAACATGTCTTAATTCAATATTTGCTATGGCAATATCTGGAATATCTGATTTTTTCAAGAAGGAATTAAAGAAATGCTTTTTTTCACTAGCACCACAATTTTATAGCCCTGATGCCACGATATGTAAATGCAACATATTTTAAAATGTTTAATGTTTAATGTAAAATGTTTAAAATGTTTAATTTTAAGTTTAATGTATGTTTATTGAGGACATACAAAAACAATATAGTATTGTTTTCAGCACTGCCATTTTTCAAGAATAGCAAATCAGCTAGATAATCATATCAGTAGCTAAATAATATCAATAGCTAAAACTTTCAACATCAATAGCTAAAACTTATGTAGTGTTTATTGTATTTCACGAATTTAGTTTCACAACTTTACCATGCAGTAGTTCCTATATTAACATTCTCCTAAAGGAGTTTGCACATAAATAAATAAATAAATAAACAAGACTATTCCAGTATATTTTATTTTAAGCAAAAAAAAAAAAAAAAAATGTGGTGGAATACTAGAGCAGTACATTTATAGTTCCCTGGTGTCTTTGTCAGTTTAGTGTACTACAACAGAATATTATAAACTGGGTGGCTTAAACACAAACACTATTTTTTCTCACAGTTCTAGAGACTGGAAGTCCAGGATGAGGGTGTCAGTATGGTCAGGTTCTTGGTGAAGACCCTATCTATCTCTTGTTAACAGGTGACCATATTATTGTGGTATCCTTGTATAAAACAATCCCTTTTTACAATAGCATATATGTATCTCAGGGAGAGCAATCTCTAGTCTCTCGTTTTATAAGGACACTTGTATGACCACATCTAAATCTAATTACCTCCCCCATTTCCCACTTCTGAACATCATCCGATTGGGAGTTAGGGTTTCAACATATGAATTTGCAGGGACACAATCATGCAATCCATAACACCGGGAAAGCAAGGAATATTTAACATAAAATATTATTTGATGTGAAATTTGAAGAAAAAATAGACAAGGCAGAACAAAGCATATTTTTAAAAAATATCAGGGAACATCATATGAAAAAACATGGAGGTAGTATGGATTCATGGTAAGATTTGGGAAGTCAAACTCCAGTGGTACTAGACTATAAACATTAAGGGGTGATGGGGTGGACTGTGTAGATAGATGCCATTTATGAATGATTCATACACCACAAGTGATTTCAGCCTTTACCCTGGATCTATTAGCCATGTTGAGTACGGGAGTTACGTTGTTAGGGTTGCATTGTCAGGGTGGAGAGTATGTTCAAGACCAATGAACCGAAAGGTAATTAGGCAAGAAGAAAGACTATTATAATGGTTTGAGTAAAAATTATTGCAAGCCAGAATTAGGATATGGATTACAAAAACAGAGAAAAAAAATATAGACTCGAGAAGATAAGAAGACAGAATCAAGGGATGATGCTGTATTGAATATGAATGGAGTGAATGATTGATAAATAGAATAGATACAAGGAGAAATCAGGAACACTCTACATTTTATGAACTATGAAACTGAAGTGATGAAACCATCATTTTCTAAAAAAGGATACCTAGGGCCTAATGATGTTAAGCAAGCCCATGATGACTTTAGCATTGGCCCTGTTGAATTAGTAATGTCTGTGAGATACGTCAGTGGAAAGGCCTAGTAAGTAAATAGATATATGGGTCTGAAGCTCAGAAGAGTCTTTTCTCTAATTTAACAAGAGGTTTCCATTACATATATTTTGTGCATAAGGTCATTTGCAGCCCTGGAAGCATCCATCTCTAAGGATAAAGAAGAATAAGCATTGAGGGGAAGAGAAATGGAGATTTGAGGGATATAAAATACGAACCAAAAGTAAACAGGATTTCAGAATTCAATCCAAGTCAAATTTGATAATAAAAT
Organism: Piliocolobus tephrosceles; assembly: GCF_002776525.5. Taxonomy (NCBI): domain Eukaryota; kingdom Metazoa; phylum Chordata; class Mammalia; order Primates; family Cercopithecidae; genus Piliocolobus; species Piliocolobus tephrosceles. Next base: position 20,125,066 of record NC_045439.1, read on the forward strand.
GGTTGATTATGCACATGAGCAAATAACAGCTAGAAAATTGAATATGAAAAAAGTTGAACCACATTGGCTTTAGCAACGTGGAGGTTAAGAATGAGATAAATGAGATCAATTTAATTTTAAAGGTCAAGAAAGCCAAATTTCACTGAGAGTTGATTGAGCATTGAGAAATCTGAGAGAGTGGGTATGTATGTTCTCTCTAAAAGCATAGATGGATTAAAATTATGCAAGATATCAGTCAGGCTGACAAGATGGTGAACAAGCACAGATAGCTGATTCCCTCCTGTAAAACTTATCTCAGGAGAAACAGAAGAAATAAAAGGGAAATATATGAGTCAGAAAAACTGATGTAAAAACTGTGCAGGGCTCCAACAGAGCTAGATAAAATTTGCAAACTGAACTGGAGAGGAATAGACAGCCTGGATATAGGAGGCCAAGTGCTATGTTCAAAAGATGAGTTAGAGAAAAGCTTTTGGATTTTGCTCATTTTTCTCCCTGAGAAGAAAAACAACATGAAAATTTCCAGAGGAGGGAAAGATTTAAAAAAACAACAAAAGAACAAAATCATATTGACTTTGGACTGGTTAATAGTAGCACTGGAGCCACATACCCACCCCCATCCACACACACCGAGAACCTGAGTAACATATTTAAAGTGTAAACAAATTATATAATAATAAAATGTAAGTTTTTCATTTCAATATGAAGATGCAATAAAGATTTTTCTCATTCACACAAAATCCCAGAAAGCTTATTACATAAAAATTATGTTTCAGAAAGACCCTTGACAAACATACCCAGGAAAAGAAAAATTTAATTAAACAAGATTCAATTATATACATGAAAGCAATGTAAATAGGATAATTTAGTATACTATAATATTGCTTACAAAGCCAATAGAAAAAAGTACACTTATTAATATAATGTTCAGAATTTAAAAATTGATCTCATTAATGACTTGTCCATTTTTAAAAAACTGATTCAGGATATTTCTAAGCATACATAGTTTGTATTTTTTCTACCTTCTGTGTTTACATAGTGAATGTGACTTTACATATGTGTATGTGTATGTAAAGGAAGGAAGTTTTCTAAAATGATACTTGCCTTTTTGATGTGTGTTGCACACTAAATATTGTTAATGCAGTATGTTACTGTTTAATGATAGTAACCTACTGAATTGATTTCTCAAAATGCAATGAAACATGACCATTTAGTTTGGTGAGTGAAAAAGAGAAGAAAGTGATTATATTGTGTCATAAAATTATCTTATTTGGAGGTAAGTTATTGTTCATTATATAGGTAATTAGGCAAGAAAAGGAAGTAAAATACCAAAAAAAAAAAAAAAAAAAGAGAAAGGAAGAAGTGAAACTGCCTCTGTTTGCAGATGACATAATCTTACCAAAAAACTTTTAAAACTAATAAATACAGTAAAGTTGCAGGAGACAAGATTGGCAAACAAAAATTATGTTTCTGTACACTAACAATGAACTATCTGAAAAAGAAATTATGAAAACAATACCTTTCATAATAGCATCAAAAAATGAAATACTCAGAAATAAATTTAATCAAGGAGACTAAAGATGTGTACACTGAAAACTATATAACATTGATTTAAGCTGTTGAGGAAGACATAAATAAATGAAAGATATTCCATGTTCATGGATTAGAAGAATTAACATTGTTAAAATGTTTGTAGTATTTAAAGCAATCTACATATTCAATGCAATTCCTATAAAAATTCCAGTGGCCTGCCTGTTGATAGTGTATAGGAATGCTAGTGGTTTTGGCACACTGATTTTGTATCCTGAGACTTTGCTGAAGTGGCTTATCAGCCTAAGAAGCTTTTGGACTGAGACCATGGTGTTTTCTAGATATAGAATCACATCATCTGCAAACAAAGATAGTTTGACTTTCTCTCTTCCTATTTGGATACTCCTTATTTCTTTCTCTTGTCTGATTGCCTTGATAAAATCTTCCAATACTATGTTGAATAGGAGTGAGAGAGGGCAACTTTGTCTTCTGCCTGTTTTCAAGGGGAATTATTCCAGTTTTTGCCCATCCAGCATGAGAGTGTCTGCGGATATGTCATATGTGGCTCCTATTATTTTGAGGTATGTTCCTTCAATACCTAGTTTAGTGAGAAGTTTTATTTGTTTGTCTGTTTGTTTGTTTTGAGACAGAGTTTTGCTTTTGTTGCCCAGGCTGGAATGCAATGGCGTGATCTTGGCTCACCACAACCTCCACCACCAGGGTTCAAGCGATTCTCTTACCTCAGTCTCCCAAGTAGCTGGGATTACAGACATGCGCCACCATGCCCGGCTGATTTTCTGTATTTTTAGTAGAGATTTGATTTTTGCATGTTGGTCAGGGTGGTCTCAAACTCCCGACCTCATGTGATCCACCTGCCTCAGACTCCCAAAGTGCTAGGATTACATGTGTAAGCCACCATGCCTGGCCTAGTGAGAGTTTTTAAGATGAAGGGATGTTGAATTTTATCAAAGACGTTTTCCACATCTATTGAGATAATCATGTGATTTTTGTCTTTAGTTCTGTTTATGTGATGAATCACATTTATTTATTTGCTTATGTTGAATCAACATTGCATCCCGGAGATGAAGCCTGCTTGATCGTGGTGGACAAGCCATTCCATGCTCATGGATAGGAAGAATCATTATCATTAAAATGGTCATATTGCCCAAAGCAATTTATAATTCAATGCCATTCTCATTAAACTATCATTGATATTCTTCACAGAATTGAAAAATTCACATGGAAACAAAATTCACATAAAACTAAAAAAGAACCAAATAGCCAAGGCAATCCTAAGCAGGAAGACCAAAGCTGAAGGTATCACACTACCCAACTTCAAACTAATCTACAAGGATACAGTAACCAAAACAGCATGGTACTGGTACAAGAACAGACACATAGACCAATGGAACAGAACAGAGAACCCAGAAATAAGACTGCATACCTACAGCTATCTGATTTTCAACAAACTTGACAAAAACAAACAACAGAGAAATGATTTCCTATTCAATAAATTGTGCTGGAAGAACTGATTAACCATACACAGAAAATTGAACCTGGACTCCTTCCTTACACCATATACAAAAATTAACTTAAGATGGATTAAATACTTAAATGTGAACCCCAAAACTGTAAAAACCCTAAAAGAAAACCTAAACAATACCATTCAGGACAGAGGCATGGGCAAAGATTGTGACAAAGACACCAAAGGCAATTGCAACAAAAGCAAAAATTGACAAATGGGATCTACTTAAACTAAAGAGTCTCTGCACAGCAAAAGAAACTCTCAACAGAGAGCACAGACAACCTACAGAATGGGAGAAATTGTTTGCAGTATATCCATTTGACAAAGGTTCGATACCCAGTGCCTATAAGGAACGTAAACAAATTTACAAGAAAAAAAAAAAAAACCGAATTAAAAAGTGGGCAAAGCCCATGAACACATACTTCTCAAAAGAAGACATACATGCAACCAACAAACATGAAAAAAAAACTCAACATCACTTATTATTAGGGTAATGCAAATCAAAACCACAATGACATACCATCCCACATTAGTCAGAATGGCTATCCTTAAAAAGTCAAAAAACAACAGATACTGACAACATTGTGGAGAAAAAGGAAAACTTTTACACTCTTGGTGGGAGTGTAAATTAGTTTAACCATTGTGGAAGACAGTGTGTCAGTTCCTCAAAGACCTAGAATCATAAATATCATTTCATGCAGAATTTCCATTACTGAGTATATGCCTAAAGAAGTATAAATCATTCTGTTATAAACATACATACATGCGTATGTTCATTGCAGCAAATGCCCATCAATGATAAACTGGATAAAGAAAATTTTGTACATATATACCATGGAATACTATATAGCCATAAAAAGATAGAGTCCATGTCCTTTGCAGGGCCATGGATGGAGCTAGAGGCCCTTATCCTTACCAAACTAACGCAGGAACAGAGAAACCAAATATTGCATGTTCTTATAAGTGGGAGCTGAATGATGAGAAAACATGCACACATGGGGAGAACAACGCACACTGGGGCCTGTCAGAGGGTTGGAGGGGGAGAGTGGGAAGAGGGAGACCATCAGGAAGAACAGCTAATGGATGCTGGGCTTCATACCTAGGTGATGGGATGATCTGTGCAGCATACCACCATGGCACAAGTTTACCTATGTAATAAACCTGCATATCCTGTACATGTGCCTGAACTTAAAATAAAATGTGGATATAAAATATATATAAAATAAAATTGATTTTAAAAGTTACAATGGCATATATTCAGAGAAATAAAAAGTCCTAAAATTTATATACAACCACAAAAAATCCCAAGTAGTCAAAGTAATCTTGAGAAAGAATAAAAAAGCTAAAGGCATCACAATTCTTATTTCATAATATATAACAAAAAAATACAGTAATTAAAACAATATGGTACTGGCATAAAAAGATGTACACACCAATGAATCAGAATAATGAGCCCAGAAAAAAATCATGCTTTTATGGTCAACTGACCTTTGACAAAGGTGCCAAGAATACACTAGCAAAAAAGGCAGTCTTTTCAACAAATGATGTTGAAAAATCTGGATATTCATATGCAGAACAATGAAATTGGACCCTTGTCTCACACCATATATGAAAATGAATTCAAAATAGATAAAATACTTAAGACCTAAAACTGTAAAATGTATAGAAGAAAAAATAATAATGGTCTATGACATTGGTCTGGTCAATAACTTTTTGGATATGACCCTAAAAGCATAGGCAACAAAGCAAAAATAGACAAATGAGCTTGCATCAACTAAAAAGTATGTGCACTGAAAAGAAAACAATCAACAGAGTGGAGAGACAACATACAGCATGGGATAAAATATTTGCCCACCGTACATTTGATGAGCGATTAATATCCAACAAATATAAGAAATCCACACAACTCCATAGCAAAACAAACAAACACAGGAGATTAAAAAATAGATCAAAAACCCAAATAGACATTTTCCCACAGAATATGTGAATAGCTAGCAAGCATATGAAAATATGATTAACAACAGTAAAATCAGAGAGATGCACATCAATATCACAGTGAACTATCACCTCAGACATGTTAAAATTGCTATGATAAAAAACACAAAATATAAGCTCTGGAGAGAATATGGGAAAAAAAAGAGAACCCTTGTATATCTTTGGTGGGAATGGAAATTAGAACAGTCATTACAGAAAATGGCATGAATGCTCCTGAAAAATTAGAACTGTCATATGGTAGATCAATCCCACATCTGAATACATACCCAAAGGAAATGAAATTAGTATCTCAAAGAGGCACCTGTATGCCCATGCTCATTGCCACATTATTTACAATGGCCAAGACTTGGAAACAATCAAGTGTCTATGTTAATGGATGAATGAATAAAGAAAATGTAGTATCACATATATATATTTCTCCCAAGATATATCTTACATAAAATTTATAAAATTTGCTAAGAGAGCAGATCTTAAGTGATGGCTATGCAATTAACTCAATTGTGGTAATCATTTCACAATGTGTAAATTATATAGTTTGCATGTTTGTCCCCTCTAAATCTCATGTTGGAATGTATTCTTTCATATTGGAGGTGGGAACTAATTGAATCAAGGGGGCAGATTCCCCCATGAATGGCTTGCTGCCATCTCCTTGGAAATGGGTGAGTTTTAAGAGATCTGGCTTGTTTAAAAAAGTCTGGGAGCTCTCCCTTTCTCTCTTTTGCCATGTAATATGCCAGTTCCCCTTTTGCCTTCTACCATGATTGTAAACTTCCAGAGGCCTCACCAAAAGCCAGTCAGATGCTGGTGCCATGCTTATACAGCCTGCAGAACCATGAACCGACTAAACTTCTTTTCTTTATTTATAAATTAAAAAGCCTAAGGTATTTCTTTATAGCAATGCAGGAACAGTCTAACACTATACATATATCAAAATGTCACATAATATAGCTTAAATATATACAATTTTTACTTGTCAGTTATATATCGAGAGAAGAAAAAAGTATTATCTCCTTATAAATTAAATTCAAACAACATTTTTATATTCCTTTAATTTATATTTAACAAAATATTTCTGTGGAATTAAAGAAGAACACAAAGATTTACCAAATAATATATTGAGTCATTTGGAGAGTAAAATTCAAGTGATGTAATTACGCCCAAATTATTTTACACTAACAGTGAGACTTTATGTTGTCTACTTTGATTATTTGAGCTTACCTTTTAAAGCTGAAAATGAAACGGAATTTCTTGAGAGGATATTGTTAGATAATTTATAGAACGATTTGAAATTCTTTTTCCATTAACAAGCTATACTGGAAATTAAAACTTTACAAAAATTTACCATGCCCCATTTAGTTAATAAATGTTGACATGTCACAAACTAATGCAAACACATTGGTGCTAAGACCTCAGATTGAGCCTTAGCAAAATAAACAGGAAATAATCACCCATCAAGATTAAACAGTAGATGTTAAAGGTCTTAAGAGCAGTTCAAATTACATCTACTGCTCTTAGTACTAGTCATCAGTTATACTTAAGGCAAAAATATTGGTATTTTAGTGCTCTTTCCCCAACGATGTTTTGAAAAACAATTGTGACATATTCCTAAGGATATAAAGTGAGAAATAAGGTGGCCCTTTTTAAAGTTAAAACTTGGATCAGTTATTATTGATATATAAGTATCATGGAGACAGGACTGTAAGACTTGAGTAAAATAAAAGAATGCCTCTATCAAATTCACCTTTGATAATAAAACTCAGAATAGTGGTTGCTTGGATGGGCTGGGGTTGGAAAGGAAATGAAGACTGTATGGAAAGGACCACTGGATTCCAGAGAGCATTATTCTAGGGTTAACATCCTGTTGAGGCTGAACTAACTTGCATCCAGAACGTCTCACTCACCGAGCTGGAAGCTGATGCTCCCTGTGGCCTCAGAGCTTAGCTGGGGTTGCCAACCAACCTATGGTCTCTCCCATATGGCTGAGTCAAGCAGTCAAATACCTTACATGGTGAGGCAGGGCCCCTAAAGCAAGTTTCCTTAGGAGCAAGGCAGAAGCAGCATCACTTTTTATGACACAATTTTAGAAACCACATGGTCTTATTTTCAATGTACGTTATTCATGGAAGCCTGATGAGTATATTGAGAACAGGCATAGATCCTGATATGGTTTGGCTTTGTGTCCCCACCCAAATCTCATCTTAACTTGTAATTCCCAGCCGTTGAGGGAGAGACCTGGGGAAGGTAATTGGATCATAGAGGCAGTTTCCCCCATGTTGTTCTCATGATACTGAGGGAGTTCTCACGTGGGCTGATGGTTTCAAGTGTGACACTTCCTCTGTCCTTCACTCTTTCTCTTTCCTTTGCCTTGTGAGGAAGTTTCTTGCTTCTCCTTTGCCTTCTGCCATACTTGTAAGTTTCCTGAGGCCTCCTCACCATGTGGAATTGCAAGTCAATTAAACCTCTTTTCTTTATAAATTATTTAGTCTCAGGTCTTCCTTTATAGCAGAGTGAGAACGGAGTACTAATACAGATCTCAATATCAATGGGAGGAGTGTCAAAGAAATTTGGGACCATATTTTTAAATTATTGCATTACATCCTTTGACCAAAACCAATATATATTCCTGCCACATGCAAGATAACCCTCCTCATTTCCCACCACACACTCCCACAATCTCTTCCTGTTAGGGCATCAACTCAAAATCTGAAAAACTCACCATTTTGCCTTGATAGCAAAATTTCTGTAGCAGTTACCATTGCTGAATAACAATTACCCTATAACAGTTGTTAAAAGCAACCACTTTATTATCTCACAGAATCTATAAGTTAGGATTTCACAGTGAGGATAAGAAGGTGCCTCTTCTCACCTCTACAATAAATGGGACCTCAGCTGGGAAGACTCAAAGTGCGGTGTGGGGGTAACTCAATGACTAGGCACTAAACTAAATGCCCTTCCACTCATGTTTGGAGACTAGCTGGAAGGATGCAAGGACTGGCTCAGCTAGGAGAGCCGACTGTAGTGTCTATACAACCTGTCTCCATGTGGCTTGGCTTTCTCCCTGAAGAGTGACTACAGGGTAGTCAGATCTCCTCCATGGCAATTCAGGGCTTCAAGTTTGAGTGTTGGGTGACACCGTGTTTTTAAATACGCAGCCTCAGAAACTTATTATACAACCTCTGATTTAGATGACAAAGGAAGGAACTATAGACAATTCTGAGTAAGAGCAGTGCCAACAAATTTAAAAGGGTATTGTGACTGGGGCTGAAGACATTTCTTTTTATAAAAGAGAAGACAGAATTGCTATCTCAATGAGATGTTTACCACAACGTAATGAGACATTAGTTACATGACTAAATGTGCCAAGACTCACTATCAGTTTCTTAAATTGAAGACAATATTATCACCAGAAGCAATTAATCTTGAATACTACAAATCCTTTGCTGTGTTGCCTTTCCCTATCTGTTACAGAAATTCTTGTGTACTCTGGGAACAAGTCCTTAGACTGACATGGAGAACAACTCAGGTCACCTGAAAGCACTAGGTACATTCAAAGGTGGTTACCAAGGAATATTTGTTAGTAAAAGGATTTGTCTCACTTTCTTATCTTATTCTCAAAATAGTGTCATCAAGGAAGAAGGAGAAATATTATTGTTTCCATTTTGCATTGGAACAATTAGGGCATTTAGAAGTAAGGAAACTCAGAACGATTTTGAAGTGAGACCTTTGGAATTTTGGCCTGTTGTGCTTTGTTTGGTACCAGCTTTGGAAACTTGATCTCAAATAGCCTTATGTATTTTTTAAATATGAGTTTAATTATTTGTAATAGCTAATAAATGTCACACTAAAATTTCATCAGTTATGACAATTATGGGTCATTAGTAACTGAGAGAATCCTTTCTCATTACTTAAGATTCCTAGCATTCATGCCCAAGTTCCATTCCATATCTTCATGGTTTCTAGCTCTGGAAACCTTGCTTTTTAGTGAGTGTTAAAGTACAGCTAATTCTGACGTATTCTTAGATTATTGCTTATTTAACCAAGTTACTTAGCCATTTGTTGCTGCTTCGTAACTAGAGCCACAGACAACCTTTATGCTTCTGGTTGTTATAAATGGGCATAGATCAGAAGAACAGATAATGAACTTTCAGAATTGATAAATAAAAAGACACAGTCATCTGTCCAAAGCTGGTGAAGGGCAATCTTCTTACGAGATTCATTAGTTTATTTTCAGCATAAAAAATAGTTACCATAGAAACACATTACGACGATATATATTCTAATTTTTGGTGGAAATGTAAATTAAAGTCACCTTGAAAATTGGAACCACAGCCTTTTAAAAGAGCTGTGCACATTTTCCACACTCTGATACAACATGTTTAAAGTAAAATGTCTTTTGTTTTCATGTAATTTTCATAAAATAAAATAGTAAAATGATACTATAAAATAATATAAGCTTAATTATATAAGGTCAGAGGCATGTTATCAAAAAGAAACCTAGGGATTTTAAATCTTAAGGGTGAGAGATTTTACAAATCTCACTTTGTATATATTAATTATATTAGGATACATCAATTGGTTTCCATATTTCATCACACTTGGTAGTTTGTAAGTATGGTTATTTCATTGAATATATTAAATCCTATACTATTGAATTGCCTTTCTCACCTTAGCTTGTTACCAATGTTTTAATTGAGAGACGGAATAATTTCATCATTTTTCAAGAAAAACACCTTCTCTATACTCAGTTATGAAATAAACTGCTGTGTATTGAAAAATAGAGGTAATATAAGTAATATGTATTTAAAATTTGAATTGAACTGTAATATAATATGTATTTAATATTTGAAAATAACACAGAAAGTGTACTTTTCTCTGTATACTTACATTTAAATATGCATTAAAATGTGCAGATTGCTGTTCTTGGGCTATAAACAGATTGAAAATGAGTAAGTTTGAGGAGTCACATATGTTACATTTTAGAACAAGTATATTTAAGAGCAAGTATATTTGAAAGTTTTACCTGGAATAAATCACCAGAAATGTAATGTTCATTAAAGATTCATAAATTCTTACATTTTTGAGAAATCAAACCAGCAAACAAACACACAGAGATCAGTGTCCTGAGATCATAAGCCATGGCTGCCCCAAGGTGATGCCCAATTAAACACTTGGATTATTATCTAGTCAGTCTTTTTCTATAATAAATCACCTGAATGACTCCAGGAAAATATAGTTTCCTGTGCTTTAGAGATATATCGTTTTCAGGCTTTAGTGAAATCTATGTGCCAATAATTAAGTTCTTGTCTCACTGTCAAACACTTACACCTGAGTAACAAAGGACACTTCTACATCACAGTTTTCTTGACGTTGTGATCACAAGTCTAACCTCATATACGAATGATACTTTCGAAACTCATTTTTATAGAGGCAAACCTGACAAACTCCATCCTCATACTACAGACTTTATGCTAATTTGTTTAGCAGTTTGTGGCTTCTGCCAATTTAGGAGCAAATCTCTGTGTCCTATGCATCTGTAAATTGCCAGCAGAGAGTTTTATTCCTTGTTTCAGACCCAAATGCATATTTTTTTTTCATCTTCTGTCATTACCCACAGTAACATTTTAAAAGGGAAGCTCTTGAAACAAAGTGATAATAAAAGTCTAAGGAGACCTTGCTGGATGTTTTTATGGCTTTTCTTCCCTCCAAATAGAGAAACCTGGCTTACAGACACACTCCGAGTTAACCTTGAGGATTCTCAAAACATTTAATATCCTCAATTAAATGTTCAATTCCCGTTATCAGTAGCCTGTGCTATTATAGTCTGTACACAAGACACTAGAAATGAGTAAACGTTTTAAGACTCAGGGAGATTACAGTGCACAGTTATCTGCTCTTACTGGCCAACTCTTACCTCAGATTTTTCTTCACATGGAACATCATTAAAAACTTTCACTCCAAACTCTTCACTTCGTTTTAAACATTCATATTGGAGAGAAAATCTGGAGAGCCTACTCAATGGAAAACTGTTTAGTTATTTTTCTGAAAACAGGGAAAAGTAATAATCTTTTCCTAACTGTACAAACAGGTAGCTGTACAAAGAGAGAATTGAGAAGATAAGGCAGCAAATATTGCTGCATAGATTACTACAAACATAGGAAAGAAGACATGTCTAGCCTCAAAATTAAGATTATCATCTTTGAGGAATTAAAACACAAAGTTTACTCTAGAGGTATCAGCCTGCTAGGTTCTATAAGCAGCAGTGGGGACCAGGAGTTTGGCTCTTCTGTTGTATAAAGAAGAAAAGTGCTTCTCTGTCTCTCCTGAGAGAACTCAAAAAACATTTGGAGGAAAGGCTGTAAAAAGTGTGTTGTTTAATAGCTTCCATAACAGGTTCTCACTGAGGGAGGTGGGAGAGTAGGGATAGAGTATGGGGAAGGAGAGGTTAACTAAGGCACTGCATCAGCCAATGTTCTCCAGAGAAACAGAATCAGTGGGAGTAAAGATATTGTAAGAAACTGGCTTATGGGATCATAGGGACTGGCAAATCCAAAATATGTTCAGGATTGCAGGTTGAAAACTCTTATGCAAAGGTTGATATTAAGGTCATGAGGCATAATTTCTTCTTTCACAGGGAAACCTCAAATGTGTTCATAAGTCCTTTCAACTGAACAGATGGTGTCCACTTACATTATAGAGAATAATCTCCTTTACTGAAAGTCACCAAATTGTAGAATTTAACCACATCTACACAATACTTTCTCAACAGCTGCCAGATCCTTGATCAATTCAATAACTGGATACTATAGCCTAATCAAGTTGACATAAAACTAAGCACCATATAGACTTTCTCTGCCTCTTTGGCTAGATCTATGCTATTCAAACTTTTATCTTGCACAAACAGCCACAAATTGCCAATTGAAAAGCAAACAGACTGAGAGAAAATAAAATAAATTGATAATCATATAACCATCAACTATTTTGAATAGTTTAAAATATTTCATATATTAAAATACTAGGCTCAAACATTTACCCAATGTTCAAACAGGTGATTTCAATCTTATACAACCCTATTCAGAGACTGAAAAAAGTAGAGAGTGTAGTCAAACCCCATATAACGATGTTTCACTCAACAACAGGCAATATATATGATTGCAGTCGCATGTGATTATCATAACATATTTTCACTGTACTGTTTCTTTATTTAGATGTGTTTAACACACAAATACTTACCATTGTGTTACAATTGCCTCCAGTGTTCAGTATAGTAGCATGCTGTACAGGTTTGTGGCCTAGAAGAAACAGGCTATACCATACAGCCTAGGTGTATATTAGGCTACACCATCTAGGTTTGTGTAAGTGCACTCTGCGATGTCCACACAATGATGCAATCACCTAACGATGCTTTCCTTGGAACTTATGTCTGTTATAAAGTGACACAGGACTGTATATCCAAGCACATTCTCAGAAGGTAAAAAAAAAAAAAAAAAGCTTGATACCAAAATTCTAAAGAATTCATAATTAATTTTGGCCAGAAAAGTAATATACTACCTTAGTTTAAAATTAGAAACTCGGCCATATTAAAAAATTAAAGATGAAAAGCCATGTCATCTTTTCCATAAATGAAATAAAAAAGCATCAACTCATTCTTGGTAAGCTGTGTTAGCAACTTAAGAACTGGTGGAAACTAAATTAACTTGATAAAAGACAAATTTAAAAATCTCTAGTAAACATTATATGTAATGGTAAAATGTTAGAAAACATTTATCTGAAATCAAGAAGAACACAATATGCTTTGGACTACTATTTCTATTTAACACTGAACTGGAATCCTCAGCTAGTACAGTAAGACAAAAAAATAAAAAATAAAAAATGAATGAAAAAGAAGGTCTCAAACATTTTAATTATTTCCAGATAATATAGTTGATGATATAGAGAACTTAAAATGGATAGATTATTTAAATTAATAAAAGTTAATTTTCATTATAATCTGGAGAAGTCTATCACATATTTATGTACCAATAAATAAAAAGTAGAAAATCTAATATAAAAATGTCATTTATAATAGAAGCTAAAATATTACCTATAAATAATTCTGAAAGAAATTGGACAATGTACTTATGAAGAAAATTATAAAATACTATTTTTTAATATTAAATCAGACCTAAACAAACTTCAACGTATATCACGGGTAGGAACATACAATATGAGGAAGATGCTAATTCTACTTGTTCGATCTGTATAGTCAATACAATTCTAATCAAAATCCAAAATGATGAAACTTGACAAGTGGATTCTAAAATGTAAGGTGAAGTAAAGTTAAGGCACCGTCAGAAACATGCAGAAGGAACAGAGAAGTGTAGGAAAGGAGATATATTTACCCATAAGTTTTTGATGTTTATTAAACTTTTAGAATATAGGTCAGTGTGATAGTCCAGAATAATAAAACAGTAGAAGAGTTCAACAGAATCAAACTCCAGAGACAGAATCACACATACAGGGAAGCTTGATATATGACAGCACTGTGCTTCACAAGGAAAAAGAGGTGGTCTATTCGATGATTGATTGCTGGTATGATTGGTTATCCAAATGGAAATGTGTGAAATCAGGTCCTTACCATTACCAGGCATAAAAATCAATTTCAGGTGGTCAGAGGGCTTACATCTGAAAAGCAAAACTTAAACAAAAAATCAACACATTCAAGATATGTTCACATAGCTGCAGTAGCATTGAAAGGTATAAACAGGTTACAACCGAAGCCAACTGTGAAGGAAATGATGGATACATTGAATATGTTAATATCAAATATCTCTGCTTATCCAAGAAACTTAAAGCAAATTGCAGAGTCATACCTATAAGATATCGTTTTGCATAGTTAAAACATTCAAGTATATGCAAAATATTACTTAGGGATGAAGAGATACATACGTATATACTTTATATATATTGGGAATATAAGTATTTTTTATGTATGAGTATGTATACATATATATACATATATAAATATGTACACACACACAGGCGTATCTTGGAGATACTGCAGATTCAGTTCCAGAGCACTACAATAAAGTAAATATCACAATAAACCAAGTCACACAAGTTTTTTGGTTTCCCACTGCATATAAAAGATAACAGTATACTACGGTTTATTAAGTGCACAACTGCAATATGTCTTAAAAAATTTACATATCTAAACTTAAGAATACTTTATTACTACAAAATGCTAACAATTATCTGAACCTTCAGGGACTCATAAAGTTTTTGCTAGTACAGGGTCTTTCTTGATGATGACTGCTAACTGACCAGGGTAGTGGTTGCTGAAGGCTTGGGTGGCTGTGGCAATTTCCTAAAATAAGACAACAATGACATTTGCTGCATTGATACACTCTTCCTTTCATGAGAGATTCACTGTAATATGTGGGCACAGTTTGTGGAATCCCAAAACAATTACAATTGTAATATCAAAGATCACTAATCACAGATCACCATAAATGATATAATTTATAATTTAAAACTTTGAAATTTTGCAGAAATTATCAAAATGTGACACACATACATGAAGTGAGCACATACTGTTGGAGAAATGGCACTGATAGACTTACTTGATGCAGGGTTGCCACAAAACATCAACCTGTACAAAGTGCTATGCCTGTGAAGAGTAGTGAACTGAAGCACAATAAAATGTGGTATGTCGGCCAGGCGCGGTGGCTCACGCTTGTAATCCCAGGACTTTGGGAGGCCGAGGCGGGCGGATCACGAGGTCAGGAGGTCGAGACCATCCTGGCTAACACAGTGAAACCCCATCTCTACTAAAAATACAAAAAATTAGCCGGGCGAGGTGGCGGGCGAGCTGGCGGGCGCCTTTAGTCCCAGCTACTCGGGAGGCTGAGGCAGGAGAATGGCGTAAACCCGGGAGGCGGAGCTTGCAGTGAGCCAAGATGGCGCCACTGCACTCCAGCCTGGGCGACAGAGCAAGACTCGTCTCAAAAAAAAAAAAAAAGGGGGGGTATCTCTCTGTAGATCCACTGAAAATATAAAGAAAAGCGAGGGAAGTATAAACACATATTTCCAGGTACTGTTCAGTTTTGGGGAAAGGTTAGATGATACATTCAAAGACACAGTTAAAAATTCTAAAATGTTATTAATGTTGAATGTATTAAGTTTGGTGGTTAATATTCTAGGTATTTCATTCTAATTATATTTTCACTACCTTAAGTATATATAGTATATATAGTATTATATCATTTTATTGAATTATGAAGTCTATTCAGTTAAATACATGTATCTTAAGCATAGAATCCAATGAATGTTGGCAATTATATACACTTATATATTGATATGGTCGTATATATACTATATATTTTATATTAAACATTTTTATTTATATATTACTATAGCAATATAAAAACATTTCAGTCATTACAGAAATATTCATCATGTCCCTTCCCATACCCATCCATCATTGACCTTCCACCCCAGGCAACCACCATTTGGATTTATTTCCCCATAGATCAGTCATGTCTCTTCTAGAAATTCATATAAATGAAATTGTATGTACTCTTTGCTGTCCTGGCTTCTTTAACTCAGCATAATGTTTTTGAGGTTCATCAGTGTTTTGGCATAGATCAAGAGTCCATTCCCTTTTATTTCTGGGTAGTGTTCCATGGCAAAAAATCAAAACTTTGTTTATCTATTCTCTTGTTAATGGAGAGATTGTTTCTAGTTCGGGGCTACATTGTTTTGGGTTGTTTCCAGGTTGGGCCTAGTAAGAAAAAAAGAGCTGCTATGAACATGTTTAACATTATGAGAAATTTCCAGACCAACTTC
Source organism: Piliocolobus tephrosceles (assembly GCF_002776525.5). NCBI lineage: Eukaryota > Metazoa > Chordata > Mammalia > Primates > Cercopithecidae > Piliocolobus > Piliocolobus tephrosceles. Next base: position 20,140,937 of record NC_045439.1, read on the forward strand.
CAAAGTGGTTCCAGATCTATACATATGTACTACAAATATAGGTGTGAGGGGAGAGAAATCAAATATGACATCAAGGTTTCAGGGATTAACAAGGAGAGAGATGAATTTGGCATTTACTCATTTGTAGAAAGTTTGAGGTGAAAGGTTTGGAGTTGAGTTTGCCAAAAGTTAATTTGAAATTATTGACATTTGAATACAGATATAGAATAGGCAGTGAACTATGTATGTCCAGAATTCAAAGAAGAGATCAAGGCAGGAGCTGCAGAGTCATCATTATACCGATTTAGTGATTCATTCACTCCAAATATACACATTTTATTGAATGAGCACCATATGTGCCAAACTCTTTAGATACACATGGACCATATCAGTTAAAAAAAATATCTGCCCATATAGGACATATATCACCTGTGGCCTAGGAGAATAGATGGGGAAACTTAAACAGAGATTATGCATATAGAAAAGAAAAGGGGTTCAAGGACAGAGCCCAAGGGCAATCCATTGATTCGATGTTACGATATGAAAAAGAAGAGCCGAGAGTCTGCAGAAAAAAAAAAAAAAGCCCTCAAGTGCAACAGAAAATGTGGGAATGTGTTGCACTGTGAAGTCAAGCATGGGAATTTGTGTTACTCACCTGTTTTAGCAAATCTCTCTGTATTCATGTTCTTTTGCAGTTCCTGCCACTGCAGGAGTAAAGTGCATTTCTCCATGCTTTGGATTTTGTTGTGCCAGTAAAATAAAGCAGAAAAGTAAGTGTGCTCTTCCCATGCCCAGATCTTAGAGGATTTGCAGGTGTTATTTTCACTCTCGTGCATCTCCCTTTGCCACCAGAATGTGTTTGGACTTGCTTGCTTCTTCCAGGATAAAAAAAAAAAATATGAACTAGAGCTTCCAAGCCACCATTTTCACATGGCTGTCTTGTTCCTCTGATTTCTTTCCCCTTGCCTCTTCTTGTAAGTTATTGGATTTACGGCCCACTCTAAATCTAGAATGTCATCTTGGGGTCATTAAATTAATCACATCTACATTTACAGAAATAAGGAGTAAAGACTTGGACATATCTTTTTTAAGGAAACACAATTCTACAGTGTGTTTATAGAATCATTTGCTGTCTACTTAAGTGTATTTTTCTCAAGGAAAAGAGCCATGTTTATTCATGCTCCACTATAAAGTTTCCAGAGAAATACCTTGGAATCGATGAGCTTAAAAATGATGTCAAGTATTTTACTCAAGGACACAGCCACCGTTTCTATTGTAAAGAATAGTTTATATTCTAATGGTCAGGAATTCTTTATTGTTATGGATTGACTTACTTAAACCTACTATCTTAAAATCACTTGGATGGTATCTTCTGCTGTTGAGTTCTGATGAGTCCTTTTTTCTCTGCCTTCCTCAATCTTTTGAAACACACATTGTAAAAAATCTCATTAAAGTCAGATATGGTCTTTGATATGAAAGGAAGTAATACATCGAAATCATTACCTAAAATTTCTAATAATGATTTGCCCTTTTATCCTAACAGTAATCATCGGTCTACATAACAAAGAACTAACCATCCTGGTGTCTCTTTCATTAAACTTCCTTTGTCCCGAGACATATTGCTTGGTGTGCTCTGTTGATTTATTTCCTCTCTCTTCTGAAAAGTTCTATTTCTTTTCAGAAAAGATAATAGTGAGTTTTCTGTAACATGCTGTTCCTGTTGTTAGGTAATTATTCTGTCTGGAAAAAAAATATTATAATAGATTTTTCACAAAAGAACTATTCAACAAATGCATTTTACTATGGAAATCAACAGTCTCAGGAAGGCGGGAGAAGTTAAGGCAAAAATGAACACTTATCAACTTGCCTAGCTGCCTTCCGCATTTCAGAAATCCAGCCCAGGAAATCAGCTACAAAAAAAGGTGGAACAAAGCTTTATGAAAGAAACTTTTCAGTCTACCACAAATGAAGGAAATGAGTAATAGCCAAATTAATAAATTATGTTATTTATTAAAATGTATGGTTTTCTTTATGTCTAAGATGGACCTATTTATATAATAATAGGTAGCTAGAAATATGTTTAACTACCAAAAATACAAATATATAAACCGTACATAACAAATGTTTTTAAATTTTATACACAATTTTATTTCAATCCAGTTAAAATACCTATTAAATTGCGAATATAAAAATCCTTCTGAAATGATGACACATATATATCTTTTCATTCATACATTTATTAACTTTAAAAATTGCACATTGCTCGGGAAGTTATTTAAGTATATTTTTGACAGACGAGTTGATGGGTGCAGCACACCAACATGGCACATGTATACATATGTAACAAACCTGCACGTTATGCACATGTACCCTAGAACTTAAACTATAATAAAAAAAAAGAAAAAAAGAAAAAAAAAAGAAAAAACAGGCATTAGAGACAACATTGGCCAGGGCCAATACTCTAATACTCTAATGCCTACCTGTTCTAATACTTTATATTGTAAGAAATAGATTGAAATTCGTAATTTGAAATACATAATGCATGGATTAAGATGAAATAAACATTCTGAGTTCATTTCTTTTTAAGATTTTGATTTTAAAATAATTTTAGATGGACAAGTTGTAAGAATTACACAGTTAGTTCCTATGTATCCCTCATCCAAGTTCTCCCAATGATAGTATCATATGTAATCATAGCGTATTTGTCCAAACCAGAAAATAGACATTTGTAAAATACTACTGACTATATTACAGACCTTATTTCGATTTTACTAGTTTTAAACTAAACTCTTTTTTGTGTGTATAAATCTATGTGATGTTCATCACAGGTGTGGATATTTTTTTAGCCACCACAGGCTGAAGATATGGAGTTGTTCCATTAACAGAAAGAAATTCCTTCTCGTCACTCTTTTATGTAAACATCTTCTCTTAACAGTAACCCCTGGTAACCACGGAGCCATTCTCTGTTACTAGAGAGAGGGATTTTCAGACTGATATAAATGGAATTATACATGATCTTTCACGATTGACTTTTTTTCCACTCAGTAGACTGTCCTTGAGATCCAGTCAAATCATTGTTTGTATCAATAGCTTGTTCTTTTTATTGCTGGGTACTACTATATTTTATGAATGTACCACGGCTTGTTTAAAACTTCACCTATTGAAAGGCATTTATTATTGCCCTGTTTCCAGTTTTCGGCTATTGCAAATAAAATTGCAAAGAATATTCATGTTCAGTTTTGTGTGAACACGAATTTTTATTTTTTCTTGAATAAATACCCAGGAATGTGACTACTGGGTTATATGCTTAACTTTATAAACAAATATCAAACTTATTTCTATTGAGTTGTAGGTATAGCTTTTTAGAAAACTTCCAAACAACTGTAAAATGTTACAACCCCACCAGCCATGTGTGAGGGTCACACACCCTCACCTGCAAGTAATATTGTCTCTCTCTATTTCTTTTTATTTTAATCATCATATATGTGGGTAGTAGTGTCTCATCACATCTTTAATTTGCATTTCCATAATGGCCAATTACATGAACATACTTTTATGTGCTTATTTGTCATCCATATATCCTTCAAAATACCGCTTCAATGTTTTGTCCTTGTTCTTACTATTGATTTTAGAGAATTCTTTATACATTTTGGATTTAAGTACTTTGTCAAATATGTGACTTGCAAATAATTTCCTCCTGATTTGTAGTTTATCTTTCATTTTTCTTAACACAGTAATTTGCAAAGAAAAAGTTGTTAAGTCACAGTTTATTTCTACTGAATATATAGAAATATGAAATAGATACTTGACTTAGAAAATGTATATTTTAATTATTTAACCTGTGTGTGTGTTTGTATATGTGTCTGTACATAATTTTTAGAAATATAATAAGGAAATGCCAATAACAAAACAATTAAAGAACATTATTCGGGTTTTAAAAATATTTTGAGAAGTTTGAGTTTCTTTTTTTTTTTTTTTTTTTGGACACGGAGTCTCACGCTGTCACCCAGGCTGAACTGCAGTGGCGTGATCTCAGCTCACTGCAACATTTGTCTCCTGGATTCAAGAGATTCTCCTGCCTCAGCCTCCCAAGTAGCTGAGATTACAGGTGCCTGCCACCACACCAGGCTAATTTTTGTATTTTTACTAGAGAAATAGTTTTACCATGTTGGCCAGGCTGGTCTCAGAACTTCTGACTTCAGGTGATCTGCCCACCTCAGCCTCCCAAAGTGCTGGGATTACAGGCATGAACCACCACGCCTGGCATGATTTCTTTATAGAACATGCTTTCAAAGAGACCTAAGTTTATTGGCCAATATATCGTAATGATGTCTTCATGCATATGACATTTTGTCCTTTAATTACTGACTTTTTCAGCTAACTGGCTTTAAGTATTAAGATCACTTAAACCAATTTTTTAAAAGCAAAAGCAATTTTTTTCTGAGACATTATTTTAAGATATTGCATCAGATAACTAATTATAGCATAAATCAGCACTGTTTAATTTATTCAGTGTCACCCAACAGAGAAAGTTTTTGAAGGCTGAGAGAGCAATATAAAAAACCATCCTTAAAGGAACTTAGTGAAACACATTTTACTTTGAGTCAAGGTTCTTTAACAAAAACACCCAAATAAACAATGCTTTACCTGAACATTTCAAATCTTGTGAGGCACTATTGTCTTTAGAGATGAACAACAGAAAACTAAAGCCATAATTGTTATTGAGGGGAAAATTTGTAATGCGGTTGATTACAGCAGATCCTCATTACGGAAGCAGGACATTTAAAGAGCAATCAATAGCTTGAAAATAATGAAATTGTTGTGCCTATATTCACAGTAAGGATTAAATGAGGACAAAATTGTCTCATTTTGTATGCAGTCATTTAATTTTTTTAAGCAAAAAAAGTACAAGAGTGATGTAAAAATAACAGAATTACATTGTTGATAGTTAATGGGAATTATTTGAATGTCTTTTACAGCTGGTAGTTTCTTCTCCAACACTGTAATTTTAGAGATGGAAAAGATTCTAGAGCTGTTTTAAATCAAATCTAGAACAGAAAAATTGCATTTATAGGGGAATTGAAGACTTATGTCATATCAAAATGATTAGTGAATTCATGATAAGGAGACGGGTGTAGTATTGAGATTACCAGCACCTGAGCAAGTTAGTTAATTTTCCATGTATTCCTCTGTAAAAAGGGGAGGATAAGCATATTAATTTTTAGGGTTGTTGTGAGGACTACGTAGGTTGGCATATATGAAACCTTTTGAATAGTGCCTGGCACGAAAAAGAGTATTAGAATATAGGAACATGGCATAAAAAAGTATACAAATTAATGAACATAATTATTATTTGAAATCATCATATTCATGAAGCAGATTTGTCAAAACATCTCATGAACCAAGGTTCTTTTTCATGTCATTTCTATCGAAAGGCTTATAGCCCTGTTTCCAACCTATTGCGTTAAACTACTTTTCACAGAAAATGAAATTGAAGATCGGAAAATTAATTAACTAGGCCTGGAGAAAAAGAAAGGAAGGAAGAATTTCAGTAATGGGCCTTTACAATGTACATTCAAATCTTGTACAGTGTTCATTTACTGTGTGAACAGGAATTAGAGTAGATAGACAAGGCTGGGGAAGGGAAGGTCACAGGACTGGTGGCCAGAGACCATGGGCTGACCAATAACATTAGATTAATGCACTGTAGGATTCTGCAAAGTGACTTACCCTTATTGTGTCTTAGCGTTCACATCAGTACAATCAAAGCAATGTAGAGTGAGGCAGCCTTCTGATAGAAAGGAGTAACAATTGAGATTTCGTTCTACCTGGGAGAATATAGGTCTCTCTGGAATTTCTGTATCTCTATGATAAATAAGAAAAATAATAAGCGGATCCATATTTGTGGGGCAACAAATTTATATAATCTAGGGACCTGCTTTATATAAATGTCAAAGAAAGACCAATACCAACAAATGCATAGGGAAGACATTGATTACAAAATGAAGGGGTGATTTTCAGAGTACACGAGAGAAAGAGAAAAGACAAAATCAGAGTAGAGTAGAAGTATCTCTACCAAAAGGCTGTCCTGAACATTGTAGACAATTTCTAATACAGGACGGAAGGAAAATTACTGGTGTAGGGCATTACCAAAGGTGGTTTGAGTGACAGATTGCTCAGCAAACTTAGCATTAAAAGATCTGATAAAACCACAGAGAGCTCGGGACAGATAGACAGAAGCATTTAGCATCAGATGCAGGAACACCCTGCCTTGGTGCTGCCTGCCTTCTTTTAGCAATTGAATCACCATCAAAGGCATCACCCAAGTTGCCTAACTAGGCAGGGTCAGCTCCCCAAGGACACAGGACGTGTGGGTGCCATAAAAGGGAACCCCACAAATGGAAGAACTCCACACTTTGTTTAATGCTCTGTAGTCACTCTCTTGAAATTCTTAATCATTTTTGAAAAAGTAACAATTTCATTTTGCACTGGGCTTTACAAATTACTCAACTCATTCTGTCTCTAGGAGCATGAGTTTTTAGGCACAGTTGAAAATCGTCAGTTATTTTAACAGAGATCCACTGCATCAATTCGTGCCAATATAGTAATCAAAAAGCATCCACTGTTTTGGGCTGTCCTATAACTTCTAATTGTGATACTCTCTGAACAAATTTCTTGAATATACTCCAACTAGCTAGTAGCTTTGTTTAAATAGTTTAGACAACCCCAAATACAAAACATAAAGTATAAGAACAAAATAGTATATTTTGGCATCCAACCCATGAAATTTCTCTGTCAGGAACCTCAGCTGAAACCCCTCAGGATGTCATGTCTATTAATAACTTATTGTAACTCACGCAGAATGGGGCTGGGTGGCGCCACCATTTATTTCCCCAGTGCATGCTGGACTGCTGGGATTTCTCCTCCAGATCTCTCATATCATCCGCAGAGAAAACATGTTGCAAGTTGTGTAAACCCTTTCATTTAATTCAGCCCAGATTGTAGGAAATATATATATATATATATTTATATTTATATATGTTTATATATAATTTTGGATTTCCAAAACATAAGATTCCATGAAATCTTTATCTTTCCCAGTCTCATTGTGAATATGAGACTGAGTTTTTTTTCCCAAATAAATTCTTCAAGTTTCATACCTCAGTTATGAACCTTAAAGTAAAAAACAGTAGCAAGGGGCAGGTGGGGGAAATAGAACTTGCAAATGGAGCCTGTGGTTTTGTAAAAGTCATTTTCAGTCTCTGGGTTGGTTTTGCCATCTGTAAAATGGCTCTAATACTAGACAGGATTATTTTTAAAATTAAGAAAAATGTCATTGAAATGCTTGGCCTTTGATGATAGCTCAGCACAAGGGTTGTATTTAATTTGCTCTTTAATGTTGTAAAAAATTTGCTAAATTCAGCGTTTACTAATCATCTGCAATTTATTTAGTGACCCCAAATCATTCTATAACCTAAATGCCTACTGGATAAAGCTGGAAGTGTACTGAGAAATGGTTGAGACCAAAAGATGTAGAATATTCTCAGAAAAGTGATGCTTTTTAATTCAGGAAGGACAATACACACACAGTAGAAAACTTGATGTAAAGATTAAACTTCTTATGGCCCAAATGTAGTTCACCGCCCAGAGATACTTACCTTTGATGGCTTTTACTTTGTTATGTTTTTTTGGTTTCTTTTTAAGGAGAGGTAACTCTGTAACTCTAAGATATATGTAATATGCTTTTATATTCATTTCTTGATTTTTCAAAAGTAAAGACTATTTATTGAGTCTCAATAATGAATGATATTGAATTAGCTCATTTTCCCTTTCCCTGACATTTTCTTCTCAATTATATTCCCCATTTTTATATTCATACTTTTACTTGTAGGACTTTTAAATGTCACCATTATGTCTTTTAGTAATATGTGTGTATCTTGATTATTTCACTACTTTAAGGAGTATTTCTTGACTCTTCACTATTTAAGATAAAGAAATTAGCAGCCAGAACTTGGTTCTATTCCTCCCCCTCTTTACACCTTCTAATTTCTACTTACTATATATTATTTTGCATTTTTGTCAAAAGTTAATTGTTTTAATTTTTGACTGTAGATTGATTCTGAAAACTGAATATTCCATCCAAGTCTGAATAAACTTACATAGAAAAAAAAAGTCAATATTGTTTGTAAATGAGTCACTCAGAGAAAACAAGAATTTCATGGATTCTTATGTTTTGGAAATTCAAAATAATTTTGTGTTGTATTTTGCTTTGCATTTCATTGTGTTTTAAATTGCCTTTCTACTTTTCTTCTCAGTGCATGCCTTTTAGTGTAGCATAGATTCTCTATCATCAAAAGTAAACTATCTATTGAGTGAAACTGGCTTTCTTGGAAAAACATATTTTCTAGAGTCTATGACTTTCTGCTCCCAATCACCAGGATGTGTAGCTAGAGAACCTCAAGTAGGTTTTCAATGTATTTAATTCCAGGCCTTCTCATTCTTGTAATTCTATAGACTTTTTTCTTCTTATAAATTTAAGATTATCTTTCCCACAGAAACATATTTTAAAACTAAGTTTTTTGTCTACCCATACCTAAAATCATTATTTTATCTTCAAAATAGTTTACTTTTCTTGATTCAAAATCATTTTTGTTTCAAAATATTTCTTTATAATCTTTCTTTCTTTCTTTTTTTCTTTTTTTTTGTCAAAGTCTCACTCTGTTGCCCAGGCTGGAGTGCAGTGGTGCGATCTGGGCTCACTGCAACCTCCGTCTCCTGGGTTCAAGCGATTCTCCTGCCTCAGCCTCCCGAGAAGCTGGGACTACACTTGTGCGCCACCACACCCAGCTAATTTTTGAATTTTTAGTAGAGAAGGGATTTCACCATGTTGGCCAGGATGGTCTAGATTTCTTTACCTCATGATCCATCCGCCTTGGCCTCCCAAAGTGCACTGTTGCACTTTACAGGCTTGAGCCACGGCTCCCGGCCTCTTTATAACTTTTTTATTCCTAGTATATCCAGTTTAATGACAGCTATTCAGATTCCATTATGTTTTCATTTCCTTTATACGTAATCTTGTTGCAGGTAGTTAGGCATGAGTGGGGCAGGAGAGAGCTCTCCCTCACCATCAAGAATGTTGGGTGATGGTTCAGCAATTATCATATTGCCTCTCTAAACATAATAAACTGGCAACTGGTGCCAGAGGGAGGTCGTCTCCTGATCGTTCACACTTGTCACACTAACATGTTGAGTGTGGTCACCAGGGAGATGCAGCTTATTGCGCACGTGCATTAAGTGACAAAATGGTGGAGTATGGCCTTCTGGGGCACTCCACTGGAAAAGGGAAGAAAGTCTCATATGGATTGCATACAACTTCCCAAACACACGGTTCATGCTCACCTCCCAAGGGTAAAGAGGGCACAGTGCATGCAGGCAGCCACGCTTAAGGGAAGGATGAAAGGAGTGCAAGATGCCGAAAGTGGGCCAGCATATAAAATCCTAGGATCACAGTTAAATGTTACACCTGACCTTCTTAGTGTTCACTTGGCTCTCTTCCAAGTGCATTTTCCTTTCTTTCCTGCTCTAAAACTTTTTAGTAAACTTCCACTCCTGCTCTGAAACTTTTTAGTAAACTTCCACTCCTGCTCTGAAACTTGCCTCAGTCTCTTTTTCTTTTTTAGGCCACTCAGCCAAATTTTTTCTTCTGAGCAGGCAAGAACTCAGGTTGCCATGTAAATTCACCGCTGATAACTCACATACTTTCCACTGGGAATATATTGTCTTAATCTTTTTTTTTCAGAATTTTAGTGTATTTAACCTCAGTTTATGAAACTCCATGTGCATGTCTCTCTGCATTCAGAATGTTTGCACTTAAATGGGTCCTTTGGATCTGAAGACTTTTTGCCTTACTTTAGTTTGGTTGCATTTTATTTTATTATTACCTTATTTTCTTCCCTTCTCTTCTTCTTTCTTTACTTTTTTAAATGCTATTATTAAGATGTTAACTACCCTGTTGTTTTTCTTATACATCTTTTACCTGTCCATAATAGTTCCTCAGTTGTATTCTTTAGCATGTCAATTTTTCCCTGTAGTTTTGCCAGTCAAAATACTTTGTTTCTCTTGTATTTGTCTGTTCTTGTCTTGTAGATTTACTACATTTTTCTAGAGATATTTAAATATTCTAGCATTGTTGCCCTATTTTTGTGTATTTGTTTGCTCATCTTGGATTATTTCGTGCATTCCCTGGATTTTGTTCAAATAGGCTTGGCTTCTGGGAGGTCCTTTTGTACTTTACTGTGACAGCCTTGGTTGGTTAAGTTATTCTTGAGTAGCATCTGCTATGAAATAGGCAAAGCCATTTCCCGAGCTGGCCTCTTAACTGGGTGGGTTTGCTACAAGCAGAGGTAACCACTCCTGGGCAGAAAGTGGTGACCATCAAGCATTACTTTAGATGGTGAAGGCCAAAACCAGTCAGGGCCTCTTCCAAATGCCAGAATGAGGCGCAGAAACTGGAACAGTCCCAGCTGACTCTAGAGACATCAAGCATTTTGTTGTTTTTATCTATCTGTTTTAATCTCAGGACCCAGGGGTTAAATGCCAGGTGATCAGCACTCTCAGGAGGGGATAAAGGGATAAACAGTGCAGAGAACTGGTGCCAGAGCTGAACCACACTTAGCTCTTCAGGACATATTTTTGCTGCATATCCAAACTTCCGCTGCTACTCACAGCAGCAAGCTCTACTGCTGGGGCCTCTGTAAGCCAGTGCTTGTATGATACTCCCCCGACTCCATTACTGTGCTCTTCCCAAAGCTACAAGGTTTCCTCTGTTCTTTTGGGTGCAAATATTTGCTCTCATGCTTCCTGCTTTCCAGAAGCTGAGTAAATGCCTCAGACCTACCAATGAGCCTATTATTTCTACAAAACACTCAGTTCTCCTTGATATTGTAAATTAGCACCTGTTGAGGCATATACATGTACATTTCGGTACAAAGTAGTGATTTAGCTAAGACAGCAAATGGGCTCATTTTCTCCTAACCAGAAGCCTGCAATGTTTTTTTTTTTTTTTTTCCCTGACAGTCATTGTATTCAAGCCTAACAAATAGAAACAATTTCACTATTATTCAACAAATATTTACTGACCTACTGTAATATACGCACACTCACCCCTACACCCCAAATAATTAAATTGAGTGTGCTACATAATATTATAGGTTGAGAGATTGAGACAATGCCATTCAAAGTAAATTTCTTGAAAAGAGAAGATGGTTCAACGGCGTTTCAAAAGACAGGCTTATCAGACACATGATGTGAATGAAGGAAAAAGGAACAATGTGTGCAAAGTTGGTGAGATTTAAGGTGTTATACAACATAATCGAAGGAGTAATAATTTATCAAAGTGTTAAGCTTCATTTTTACCATTTGGCAAAAACCTGCCACTCAGTGTTAGCTTCAGGCTTTGTAAGAAAAATCTGTCAGAGACCCACACCAATGTCATTTCCTGCATGCCTAAACTCATGTGTGATCAATAATGCTGTGATTGCATTTCTAGTTCTTACTAATCAGTTCAATAACCTCGAGTAATACAATCAAAGCACCTCACCTGGGTTTGGAGTTAATACCCCAATAATCATGTCTCTAATATATATTAACATTCTGCATATATTTAGGAAAAAAAATCTGTTTAGCTACATTTTCTTCAAAAATAATAGAAGGTAAAATATAAACATCTATCTATTATTGCAAAAGTTAAATGCTCCAGTAATTAAGATTGTTGATTAACTATACAACTATATATTTTAAAAAATAGTATAACTCCCAAGAATTTATCCGAGCAGAATAATTTTTGGAAGATTGATATATCCTTGTGAAGTTAACTATGTTTAAACAATTTTAAGTTATAATGATTGATGGAGATCAGAGTGCATCAAAGTTCTAGTGTCAGCATATCAGAGGTGCCTGAATTACAGCAACTCCATTTTGAATAGAGGCTAAGTAAAATGAGGCTGAGATCTACTGGGTTACATTCCCAGAAGGTTAGGCATTCTAGGTCACAGGGTGAGATAGAAGGTTGGCATAAGATGCAGGTCACAAAGATCTTACTGATGAAACAGGTTGTGGTAAAGAGGCCAGCCAAACCCACCAAAACCAAGATGGTGACAAAAGTGACCTCTGTTCTTCCTCACTGCTCACTATACACTAATCATAATGCATTAGCATGCTAAAATACATTCTTACCAGCAAAGTAACAGTTTACAAATGCAATGGCAACATCAGGAGGTTACCCTATCTGGTCTAGAACTCTGTCGTGGGGTCTGGATCGGGACCCTTTTTCAGTAACAAACAAAAGTGTTTATTGTTCTAGCATTTATAACATTAAACATATCCTTTAAGTGTTTTGTCATTTAATTATACTGAGTCAAAACATTGTTAAGAAAAACATTCTGTTTGAGAATTGAGAGTTCTATTCCTCTGGAGAGGACGATTTAACACTATTTAAACATTGTCACCTAAAAATGTCATGAAGAGAAAAACTCTAAGTTCATATACAATATCAAAAGAAGCATATAGTGAAACCCCATCGCTACTAAAAGTACAAAAGTTAGGCCTGGCATGGTGGCTCATCTAGTACTTTGGGAGGCCTAGGTGGATGGATCATGAGGTCAGGAGTTCCAGACCAGCCTGCCCAATATAGTAAAACCCCGTCTCTACCAAAAATACAAAATTTAGCTGGGCGTTGTGGTGTGTGCCTGTAATTCCTACTCAGGAAGAGTACTAGTCAACCTTTTATTTCACCCTGTGACCTAGAATGAGTAAGAGTGCCTACTCAACCTTCTATCTCACTCTTTGACCTAGAATGTCTAACCTTCTGGGAACGTAACCCAGTAGGTCTCAGCCTCATTTTACCTAGCCTCTATTCAAAATGGAGTTGCTGTGATTCAGGCACCTCTGACATGTTGCCACTAGAATTGCTTGCTACTCAGGAGGCTGAGGCAGTAGAATCGCTTGAACCCGGGAGGCAGAGGTTGCTGTGAGCCAAGATCATGCCACTGCACTCTAGCCTAGGCAACAGAGGGAGAATTGTCTCAATAAATAAATAAATAAATATAAAAAAGATAAGTGTTTTTAATTCAGCCTTAAACACAAAGAATATAAAAATATTAAAACACTGTTATAAAAGATGGATCATTCCATGTTTGTGTGTGTGTGTCTATGTGTGTGGTGGGGTGGGGGTGCAGAGAGAGAGAGCACTGGACTGTGTAACCAAATAACCTCAGATGGGTGGCAGCAATAGAGTTACAATTAAAGTTTGTTTTTGCTCATGTATCGATTCACAGAGGGTGTTCTGTGGCAGCAGATGGCTTGCCTCCATATGGAGGGTCAGCTGCCCAGACTTTCCATAGTTTGGCTTCCCCATTTCCCTAGAGACATGTCATTATTTGTGTCCAGCCAGGGAAAGGAGAGAGACAGAATGATGGGGGTTGGGAGAGACATACCTCTTAAAGCCTTGACCTGGAAATCGCATACTACCTTCCTGATACCTTTTCCTTGTTTTGTGTAAAATAATAATATTTTCAAATATATTACTTCTTTACATCACACATCAAATATTTGTACTTGTGTAGAAAAACAGATTATTTTTTATTTTAGCTTGAGAGCTTAGTGGTCTAATGATAAATTCGACATTCTTTCTGCTTTACTTACTTACTGAGAGACAGATGACTACTGAATTTCCCAGAGCTAATGAGAGAATGAATGACTCCAGTACAAGGAGCATGAATGCAATAAAAAATCAATACAAAAGTCTCATATTGTTATTGGCTATGAATAAGTTAGTGATCAGTAGCTTGCAAAGTTTTATGCATGTTCTTCCGTTGAATGCTCAGAAAGTAATTATAGAGCAGCTTATACAAAACAGAATTAATGATTATGAGTAGAAAGAGAAACAACTACTTTCTACATATTTTTTCTATAGCCAAAGAACTACATGACATTCAAAAAAGATAGAAGCATGTATATCGTATTCTAATGTTCTTAATATCGTTTACTACTAATAGTTAGTTGAAGATAAAGTACTACTTTACAAGTGTCTAGAATTAATATGACTCTACAGTATGTATTTTTTGATTTGTACTCTAAAGCTGTTGCTATCAATCTATACAAAGGCACAGATAAGTGTACCTGATATGGTGTGGAGATGCAGGTGTTATAGGACCACCAGGTTCCTAGGCCCACTACATGGTAAAAAACCAATACATTGAGACAGTAGGGTTTGCAGCAGATAAAGACTTTAATGATTGCAGGAGAGCTTAGCAAGGAGGCAGGAAGAGCTCTCAAATCCATCTATCTGAGGAGTTCTGGGCTGGGAGTTTTAAGGGCATCACTGAAAGCAAGGGGCTGGAAAATTGGAGTCATTGATTTTTTTTTTTTTTTTTTTTTTTTTTGACACGGAGTCTCATTCTGTCGTCTCCCAGGCTGGAATGCATTGGCACGATCTTGGCTCACTGCAAGCTCCGCCTCCCGGGTTCACTCCATTCTCCTGCCTCAGCCTCCCCAGTAGCTGGGATTACAGGCGCCCACTACCACGCCCAGCTAATTTTTTTTTTTTTTTTTTTTTTTTGTATTTTTAGGACAGACGGGGTTTCACCGTGTTAGCCAGGAAGATCGTGATCTCTTGACCTCGTGATCTGCCTGTCTCAGCCTCCCAAAGTGCTGGGATTATAGACATGAGTCACCACACCCAGCCGAGTCATTGATTTTTTTAGCGTAAATAGGATGAAATCATTAGGACGTGGAAACTGTATTCTTTGGTGAATCAGCTCCTCCTGGGGTCCTTCAGACCACCTGGTATCACTAGTTTCACCCATAGGCAAGACCTGAAAGAATATCTCAAATGGGAAACTTAATGTTTCCTGAGGCTTAAAACGGTACCTATAGAGTAGGTAAGAGTAACTATAATTTGTGACAGGGTTTACCTGAGTCTGGGGCAACAGGCATTAAACGACTACGAGGCAAAGAGTAAGCTGACCCATGATTAATGCTGAATATGCTGCAAGCTTGCTTTATTTTTATTTTTCCCCTCCCTTCTTCCTTGATTAATTTTATAGTTTATAGGAATAGTTTCACAAATGGATGTTAGCATATTGTTTGGTTATCTTGAAACCAATCACTGCTCCACGATCATACTTCTTGCCTCATATATCAGGACACTTCCCCATAGGCTTCTGTAGAATTATTTGAATTCAAGAAAAAATACTAGAAATTAAAACAAAGCAAAATGAAATGTTGAATGAAGACAATATAATAGGCATGTTCCTGAAAATTATTTTGTCACCTGATACATTAAGCCTCACTTTTGAGATCACATCAGTGAAAGATTCCATCATCAATCCCATTTTCCAGTCCAGAAATTAAAAGGGTGACAAGATTATACCCAGTCATCTCACAGAGAAGAAAAAAAGGCATAATACCTTGGACACAACAATCTAGTATCCTATGGTGGGGAGCCAGAACAAAAAGTTTATTTTTGCTCCAGTCTCAAAGGAAAATGGAAAATGGATGTCTAGTTAATATTGGAAGTGTGTAGTATAATAAGCACAGGAATAATTCAATAGCTGATCATGCTAATAAATTATTGCTTTTGCACAATAATGTGGAATTTAAAAAAATGTCTATTAACATTTTGATAAAGCTGCTATAATTAATTGTGAGACAATTTAACATTCTTTTGGTAGTACAGCATTTAATTCTATCCATGATGATATTGACTTTCCCCTTGGTTTTGCCTGCATATCGATGTCAATACTCAGATTTTTATATTTGGTCAAAATGCGCACTAGTTACACCTCTGTTTACCAAGGAGGATCTAGTTAAACTAAGGCAACAAAATGAGACATTGTTAGAAAAGCTCCCAGGTCCTACAATAGCGAAGGCATGGTAGGTCACACAAAGAGTTTGAAATTTATCTTCATAATGGTGAAGCCCAATGAAGAGTTTTAATGTAGAATAGAAATGACCAGAGAGCTATATTGGGAGAAACCCATCTACATTGATTCTTTTGGTAGCAAGGAACATTGGATTTCAAGTTTTGTAGCTCAAAAATGAAGTACTTTTGCAAAGATTCCACAGATTCTAAGGCTTAAGTCAAAATTCTATGATGAAATGCAATAAATCAAAACATTTATGTTAGAAAGCAAAAGTATTTTGTGCCATTTATTTTTATTTATCTAGATTTATAATGTTATCTAAAGTCTTCTGTATTTTTCTACTCAATATCTTCAAGTCTTCCCATAGCTCATAAAATGTCTTGATAATATATTATTTTTCATGGAGGTGTGTCATGGGTCTGTTCCCAGGTTTTATCATTTGTCAAACCTCTCAACATCCAGAACTCTATTCTTCAATTATAGGATGTCTCCAGGAGGGATGAAACTTCATCAGTTAGATGAAATCCACCCAGTTAGTGTGGATTTGCCACTTATCACTTAAACAGGAATTTAATGGTAATATTTAGGATTTAGGATCCTTAGAAGTATTACTCTATTTGCTTTCTAGAAGTGGTTGTAATAGAATATTTATATGATGAAAAATTAATTTTGGTGTGTATCTAGGCAAAAGTGGAAATATTCTACAGAACTTTGGTATTTCTTCAAGTGTAATTGTAAAGTGTTAATTGACGGTATCTTGTTTAAACAGTTATATTCACGGCTACCATTTAGTAGTGATTTTAACTAATTAAGCAAAAATTTTTTAATTAGTAAAATCATATTGTGCTTTTTATTAGTTTAGTTTGGCCACAGCTAGAATTTAAAAGTATGGCTTCAAATGTGACTTGAAAACACTAATGTACCAAAATTTAACATACTTTCCATCCAAAAATATATGATATCCACATGAAACATGTAAAATAGTTTTCATAATATTAAATAAAGCTTAATATGATCTAATACACACTATTTGCCAATCTTATCAGAGTTAAAAATAGAATAACAGAACTGGTAGCTATCCATGTTAAAGGCCAAATACAAGTTTGAATATTCTCTGTGATCCTGAGATTTAAATAAACTATTCATAATATATGCCTGTTGACAAGAGTCCATGTCTCTGAATCGAGACCTCAAAGCGTGGTCCCAGCTGCCCAAAAGTGGCAGAGAATTTTGGACATTCCACATGTCCAAATGATGGCTTCATCTTACTTTGCAACATCTGCTTTTGGTAAAGTTCTTGTAGTCTAGTAGTGCATTACAGATATTTCAGAGAAGAGAGGGAACTCTTGTCAAAGCAGAATTATCAGTAATTTTGATATAAATTATGTTTAAGAGCCCAATATTTCTGCATATGTAATCATTAAGAGATTAATTATTTACTTAAAAATACTATTCCTCTGGGTGCTGCCTCCAAAGTCCTCAGTCTCAGTAAACTCATCGGTTAATGGTGGCATTTCACATGCAAACAGAAAATTACAATACTAGAACTTCGTACAAGGTGCCATGGTAGCAGAGAGAAGGAGTGTCTAGACTGGATATGAACGCTCAATAAATAATTTTTGGAAAAGATAACTTAAAAAATCTAAACACAACAAAAAATGGATTAACATAAACTGAAGCAAGAGACCTTTGGCAACGTCTAGTTCAGCCTCATTTTATAGACAAGAACATTGATGTTTAGGAAAGATAAAACACTGTGTTACTTAATGTAGAAGTTGATGCTGGAACTCAGAAATATACTACTAATTTAGTTCTCTTGAATCTCTCTGTACTTAATGATCAGTTTCTCAAGTCGCACTGCCCAGGCCTAATTTCTAAACAGATTACTCCATCTTGTGTTGGTGCCTGGTCCAATCATCAGTGGTCAACTAAGGGTGTGATCACGTCATACAAAAATAGCTGAAGCTCACCCTATTGTTGGTAGGTGGCACTCAGACAGAGGATTAGATGAATACATATATTGTCTACCACAGAAAGAATTTTACCACCATATTTGTCTTAAGAACTTTTAATTACCAAGTCAGAAATTTGTCTTCTGTATATCAAGAAGTCAAAAGTCAAAATTTTCAAACAGAATGGAAGAACGTCATGAAAGTGAACGCTCCTGAGGAAAGACCTTGTCAAGTTGCAGAAGACTGTATCCATTGCAAGAAATCACTCTGTGTGGCAGAGAAGAAAGTTTTTGCAAAGGACAAGTTGATGTCTCGAGGAAAATTCTAGTTTTGCTTTAGGAAGTTTGCCTACAGTTACTTGGCAGAGGGGAATGGTTGAACAGAGGAGAGAGAGGGAAGGGGAGAGAGAGAGAGAACAGAGAGAGAATGAGAAGAAAGAAAGAGAGGGAGGGAAAGAAGGAAAGAAGGAGAAAGAGAGAAGAAAGAAGGAGAGAAGGAAGAAAGAGAGGAAGGAAGAGAGAAGAAAGAACAAGAAAAGAAGAAAGAAAGAGAGAGAGAAAGAAAGAGAACTAAAGAGAGAGAAAGAGAAGAAAGATGGACAGAAAGATAAGAAAGAGAGAAAAATAAGAGAAGGAAGGAAGAAGGAAGGAAGGAAAGAAGGAAGGAAGGAAAAAATGGAGAGAGGAAAGGAGGAAGGAAGGAAGGAGGGAGGGAGGGAGAGAGGGAGGCAGGGAGGGAGGGAGGGAAGGAAGGAAGGAAAGAAGGAAGAAAGGAAGGAAGGAAGGGAGGGAGGGAGGAAGAAAAGGAAGGAAGAAAGAAAAGAAAGAGAGGCAGTCCACAATGGGATTATAAGGATCTAATACAATAGGCTACTGAATGAGATGTGACGGGGAAAGCAAGTGAAAGCTGCATGCAGCTTATCAGAATCAAAAAACAAGGTAGTCAGAAACAGCAACAGCAATAAACCCTTATGGCTAGGTACTCCAGCACTGCTACAGTTCTCAGAGAAAATACTTGAGATATTCTATTATCCAGACTTCTGAAACCATCTATGCATCATATTGAGGGCATATCCTGATTGAACAATGGTAACATAAGAATTAATGAAGTATTTTCCTTTGTAAATGAAATACATGTGACTATATGTGATATAACAGAAAAGTAGATGCCACTTATTTTGACAATGATTGAGAAAAACAAGCAACACGAGCATGCTGTTTTTTACACAAGAAGATAATACTATGAGCTCATTGTAAGATATATGTCTGCCTGGGGTTGTTTTTATAAAGAAATAAAAAAATGAAGGCAGTTGAAGGCCTCCTGGATCCAAACAAAAGTAATAAATACAATCTAGAGCTCATTTTTCTGGCTTCATCATCGTATCACGCCTTTAGCATCTGAACAGGATATCTGAAGAGGATGTATTTCAGGTTGTAAACTTTACTGTTGGTTCTTGTGTGCTAATACATATTTTTCTCCACCCTACCCTCTCCTAGAGGCTAGAGTAAAAGGCTGCATGACAAGGACTAGAACAGGAAGGGAACTTAATATGATTCCATGTAAGACCATTTTAGCATAATACAACGCATAGTATATACTAAGTGGAGCTTAGTCTTTGCAGTGACTGATTTTTACCATCATTCTTAGCTGACTCAACCAAAGGTAAGACCATTCTCAGAGGCTTCTTCCCTTGTTCTACATATTTTACTCTTAGAATTCCTATCATCCCTGCCCCTCCAGACTTGATAACATGTGAAATGCAGAATTATGTTGAATCACATATGAGAGATGTTAGATACAGTGGGTTGACCTTCTGGGCATGAGGAATAAAGAGGCAAAGTGGCCTGAAAAACTGCGGAGAGAAATTGGAAGAAAGGAAACAGAAGGTCTGAGTGCATGAGGAATAACGTTCAATTGGAACACCTCTGTGGCCAAAGATTGAGGCCAAAATACAGATATTGAACAAATTAAAACAAACAAACAAACAAAAATCAAAATGAACTCCTTCTGGGTTGTTCAGCACACTGTGGATACTGTATATGCAGTGTAATATTATGCGAACCTTATAATGACTCCAGGACAGATTGTATAGTGCTTTATTTGTAAAACTGACTGTAAGTAAAATGACTGTAAGTCATTTTTCTAAGAATTGTAACACTATCCACTCACATGATAATATAGATAATGTTGGAGTAACAAATGGAAATGAGCAATGACTCAATGAGTTTAAAAAAAAAAAAAAAAAAAAACCTTGGTGAATTTTTCACATTTTAGAGGTGCCATTAAAATGAAGAACATTTGGAGCATTGGGATATCCATCATCAATTGCCATGGCTTCAGGTCTATGAACTCTAAACTCACACTCACTTAGTGCAAAGCCTGACCCGCCTCTTATAGTTCTAAGGATGGCGGTAAAGGATTTCTCTCTACATCCTTCAGTTTATTCTGCTACATAAGGGAGACATTTCTGTGCCGATTAAATGGAATGTTTTCTATAAAGCATCTAGCAAAGTGCCTAGCTCACAGAAAAGACCCAGAGAATCTTGGATATCAGTATTATTAAAAGATTGAGTGTTAGAAGACAGGCATTTCTAAATCCTGTTTTAACATTTACAAACCTGGAAGTCCCATGCACAGCAGTATTGCTTTGAAATTCAAATCTGTTAATTGTTAGATGAATTAAAATTACTTTGAATTTCTTCTGAGTTCTCAGATTAAAAGAAATAAACATTTAAATAGTGTCACCTGAGTTCTCAAATTGAAGAAATAAATTACCATAAAAGTATTGCGTTGCACTGTCATTGGGGTTGAAAAATAATATAGTTAATTGAATATATGGATAATTCAAATTTATCAGCAACATATTATATTTTTCTTTCATTAATAGTGTGGAAAACAATTTTAGTCTTTGTTGTTATTTCAGTAGATACAGCCACGTAAGCACTACCAAAACTTTCTTGAATGAATCATGATCTTATAGGACAACAACAGATTTCCTCTAAGGAATTCACCAAAGAGAAACAGCATCGCTACCAGGGAGCTCAGATATTCAATTGATACACAATTTGTGGTATATAAAAATACACCTAAAATCCTGAGAAAAATCTTAGTGAGATTATTAATATGTTCAGAGGAAGAATATTTGAGTCATAAAAAAGAGATTGGTCAGTAAAGGGAGCCTTATAATATGATTTGTAGAGACAAATATCAGTAGCATTTATTCAAGCACGATGATAGGTTCTTCAAGAAAGAATGTCTTCACTAAAATATTTGTAGTGCTATTGGTAAACCATGTCTGAAGAGAGAAAGACTACCTCTACCTAATTCTATCAGCATTAGTGACATTCTTTTCACTGTAGGAAATTCTATACTTGAAGCCAAATTATAATGGGATTGGCATCAGAACAGGGGTATTAAAGGATTAACCTAAGAAGGGTTCTGAGCAAAATTTAGTCTCACCTATTTTCCTACTGTGAAAATAACAGGTTACTTTTGCTTAAAAAAGTATCTGGTTCATATCACTGGCATATACTAATTAATAAATCAGAATTGGAGTTTCATATTTCAGTTTGCATGAACATAGTTGGCGTGAATGTTTCCTTGAAAAAGGAATTGGTTCTCAACATGTAGACATACCAAGTTTCTGACCATGAAAATCTGAGCACTGGATCTATCCTGAAGTGTATACCCCAAGTTAAATAGACTGACCTCTTCTGAAAACACCCAGTCCTGACCAAGTTCCTATTCACACCATCTTTGTCTTCTGCATTGCAAGATCTATTTCCAGTGATCAGTTACGATTCAGTCTCTTGGCTTCAGGGTTTCTCAATAAACTCTTATTGTCATGGAAATAAGAGTTTATTGGAAGCCCTAAAGCTCAAAACTTCTTAGCTCCAGACTTTTCAATCTATACTAGGATGTTTAAGTCCATCTCTACATGAATAATTGTCTTAAAATAGAACTCGAGATTCACCCTTCGAATGCCCTCTCCAGTACTGTTCCTCATTAAAGTAAATGACAACATTATTCACTGACCTGCTCAAGCCTAAAAACTGAGACTTGATTCTAGATTTGTCCCCCACCTCGAGACAACATAGAAATGCCTGTCAACTCCCTATTCCAAACATCTCCTGAATCGAATCAATTCGCCTCTCTCCATCTTCACTGCCACCCCCAATCAGCTCTCGCTTGTATCCTAATCCTGACTGGCCTCTTTGCTTCCACCCTCCCTCTCCTAATGACTTCTGCACACAACAGCCAGCGTGATGTTTAAAAATTGTGAATCAGTTCATGCCATCATCAAGCTTCTAGGATTAAAATTCACACACTGAAGTATGGTGATTTATGAGGCAATCTGCCTTCTGCCGGTCCCTGTAACCTCAGTGTTCCCCCTTGCCCACTAGGTTCCAGGCTGCCTAAGGTCCTTCCTTCCTTCCTTCTTTCATTCCTTCCTCCTTCCTTCCTTCCTTCCTTCCTTCCTTCCTTCCTTCCTTCCTTCCTTCCTTCCTTCCTTCCTTTTTTCTTTCCTTCCTCTCTCTCTCCCTTCCTGCCTTCCTCCCTTCCTCCTTCCCTTCCCTTCTCTTTCCTTCATCCCTTCCCTTCCTTCCTCTTTCCTTCTTCCCTTCCCTTTCCATCTCCTCCTCTCCCCTCCCCTTCCATTCCCTTTTCTTTTCTTTTCTTTTTCTTAATTCTCAGTTCTTTTGCTTGTTGATTCTAAGCTCTGAGTTCTTTTCTCCCAGGTCTTTTTTCCTTTCATTCATTTCTCAGTCTAAGTACTACGCCTTTGATGATCTTCCCTGGTTAGTTAATCTAAAATAGAACACCCCCTCCACCAGGCGATCTTTTCCAAAGAACAACACTGTTTGCTTCATAACATACATCCCAACCTCACAGACTCTCATTTGTTTCTTTCTACCAAAGCAGGGATGCTGTATTACAGATTCCTGGTTGTTTGCCCTGCACCTGGAAGGACAAATGGCCAAAACATAGCAGGAGCTTATAAGGGTCGGTTCAAAGAATGGGTTGTACAAGAAATGTAATTCAGAGAATACAGGGGAAAAGAGAATGTCAAGAGGATATAGTCCAGTTTCTTTATTTTCAAAGTTCAAGCCTGGATTAGATGATTAAATTTGTCTGCAGGCTCTTAACTAATTAATGATAAAATCGGAACTCATGCAACAGTTTTCTGACTTCTAGTTCAGAGAGTGTTTAGAAGATCACACTGCCTGTTCAGTAACATTGACTCTTTAGAGATACATACAGAGTTTACAGAGCATGTAATAACTTTACTTTGCATTTATACCCCATCTATTTCCACACTTAATCAGGTTTTGAGATGATTAACAAAATCTAAACATAAGTAAGACAACACTTGGGTTGAAAAATATACATATCTTTCCAAGTAATGAATTAAGCGGTTATATAGTCTGGTGTTATTTCACAAGGAAAATAGTGTAATAAGTGTTCCAAACTGTGCTTTTGCAATAGGCTAACATAGTTTGAATGAGCATTTCAGAAACGTAAGTAAATTTTACCTCATTTTATAAAAATGTAGTACTTTTATGTTGTCTTTTAAATGAAAATGTATTGATTGGGGGTAACCTTCATTTAAATGAATTTCTCGCAAATTGTTTGGCATTATAGTTAATGAAAAAATAAACATACAATGGAAACTACCTGCTATAGTCCAGGGTTTTTTTTTGTTTTTTGTTTTTTTTTTTTTTTTGGAGATTTAACCTCTGTCCAGAAAAATTGTTTCTCAAGGGACTTCGGAAGGACTCATAAAGTAATATCATTTATGCCAACTTTGTTTTGCTGCACTCTACCTAAATAGACATGAGAATAGCATCAGGTCAGAAGATACAGCATACCAAAAAATAGTATTCTTACTCTTCTATATCTGTGACCTAAATTAAAAGGAACCCTAAACCAACATCCACTTAAGGCATTAAGTTCTAATTTTGCTGTTTTTTTTCTCTTTGATGACCCAGATGACAGTTCACATTTATTTTATTTTTCTTTGCAATCCACTTTTATTTTCTTCTTCTAAGAATGCACCTTGTCAGAGCCTGGATTAATTATCTACAAAGCCTATTTTAAAAGCCTGTTAAAAAAAAAAAAAAAAAAAAAAAAAACGAGAAGCGTTAACTCCAGCCAAATGGTGAAATCTCAGTCTTGCCTAGTAATCAATGGTAGATCCCATGGTTTTGCAGCCTGGAAATACTATGCATGATGATTAGTTTTATCACTAATATTTTGACTTTATATTGACTTCATTTGACCATGTCTACATTTCCACTGTTTTGCAGTTAACCAAATGTGTTCAGTGTAAGACTCCCTTTGGTGAATAAGGAGGCTATGAACGCTTCCACTTTTGAAGCATCCCTTGCCAATGGAATGAATTCAATACAATAGAGTGGGCAGAGTACAGGGCAAGAAGAAGGCTGATGACATCTGGCTACATTAGGTTTCCATATTTTGTTTACATAATTCCAAAACTGGTACAAAGGAGAGGTAAGAGGAACATTTAGTTATTTCTCTCTCTTGTTATGCTACATGAAGTGATTCTTCCCCTGTTCCCTCTCAAAACATGCCCCTAATCAGATGGGGCCTTATAAAGTTGTAAATGACAGTTAATTACAGCAGAAATAAGGGGCATTTCTGTAAATGATGGATTTGTATCCTCCCAGGTTGTTTCTGAAGGAAATTGTGGGGGAAATGGATTGTAGTTTCAAAAAGTGTTCACATAATAAATGTTTCTGTTTATATAGGTATGTTATATTCCTTGTTAAAAAAAACATATATTTGAAGATCGTCTACCGATGTTTCTCAAGTTATGTTTTCCTCCTTATTAATACATAGTTCACAGTGGCAAAGACATAAAAATAAAACCAACAAGCATAAAGGGGGCCTCCACAGCCACTGTCTTTGTTTAAATTCTTTAAAAACTAATTTTAAAAGTTCACTGGCAATGTAAAAAAAGGAGCATATTCATTCCATATTCATGCAGTGTATTTGGAGAAGCCTGACGACATCTTCTTGCATTCACCAATGTTCCCACTTCTCATGTATATTGCTGAGAAGAAGAAAAACAGTTCTATCTGTTTTAATATTCATAACCTCTAATTCTCCCTGCCTGAGCCTTGTTGAACTACACATGTGGCACTTACCTTATTTTGTGCCGTCCATTTCTGGAACGGGGCAAATCACACATACGAGGATGTTAGGTCATCAGGGATAAGGCTCATGTTTAATTCATCTTTGTGCCAAGTTCCCACCAGGTTGTCCTGCTGTATAAATATTTTCTTAGCAAATAAATGTGTGAAATAAATTCACACAAGAGAGTTATATTGCTTAAAAGAGAAGAACAAGCTCTACAAATGAACACTTTCTACCTGCATCTCTTTGTTCACTCCACTGTTATGCAGTCTTTAGGCCTCAGAATGTATTTTGAGATATTCTGTTTTCCAAGCCATCAGCAATTTTTCAAATGACTTCTTTCAGCTTTCTTAGGGACAATGAAACCAAAAATAGTACATGGGGGAGATAATGGTGAGTAGTTATTCAGAGTCATCACTGCTCAGGGTGTGTGTGTGTGTGTGTGTGTGTGTGAAGGAATGAATTTCAATAGTTCATTTCTTATGAGTCATGTTTATGAAGGTGTATTTTCTGGGATGGATTAAATTGATCAGAAACTAATGTAAGCAAAGTGAAGAATTAACGGGATTTTAAAATCACTTTATTTATTAGTGGCGGGTAGTAAATTCAGAAGTGAATTTTCTATCCATAAATCAAGATAGGGGATTATTATTTTCTGAATTTTATGAGGAGATAATGTGAGAGTCATATATTAATGTATTCGGCAAAGATGTAGTTACATTAGTAACTGTCAGATTACCTCTGATGGTAATTTATTTCTTGACATCTACTAATGGTCATCTGAAAGAATGAAATGCCATGTAAGTAGCTTTTAGTGAATAACATGAACTGATGAAAGTAGATGGAGATAATGTAATTTAAATTAGATCTCATGCACACCTTCATACGTACACACTTGATACCATATATAATGAATATCTTATTAAAAGATGCAAAGTATGATATATAAAATTCTAAGTGCTTACAGTCTATAAAAAGAGAACTGTCATATTCTCTCAGGGCAGGGAAAGAGCCTCCTTTGCAATTGATAATGAAGGATGAGGAGGAAGAAAAAACATCCTACAATTAATGAGACTACTTTTTGGCAGATGTGATCTACACAAAAATGAGGGTCATGGGTATACTCTACATCTAACAAGTTCAATTAGAAAAAGCAATGTGTGATTTAGTGCCAATCAAGGGTATGTGAGATATATTCCATAAATTAATGTAAAAGCAGAATGTTATTGCACAGACCACCATCTGCCTGACTTGCAAGGCACCACTCCAATCACATGTAGTGCTTGTGGTTGTTCTGAGTGTTAGACTGTCCTATGGACAATTTATGTAGTCAGGATCACAGGAAGCATTAGGTCTTGTTTTAAATGTCTCACTGATACTATAGGGAGTTCAAGATTATCGGGATATTGTTGCATAGCAAAATTTTTCAATAGACTAGAAAAGGAAACAGATTGACTGGGAAGCACAGTCTGCTATGGTACTGTCTCAAGGAATGAGAAATAAAATAAAAGACAGAAAAAACAAAGCAATCATTAATGTTATCAACAGAAGGCAAAGAAATTTCTAGCAGCCATTTAAAAGGTTAAAAAAAGGACAAAAAATAACAGGTGAGTGAATTTTATTAATATATTTTACTTAGCCAAATATATCCAATATAACATTTTGAAATGTAATTAATATAAAAATTATTAACGAGATATTTACATTATTTTTTCACACCATGTCTTTCAAATCTGGTGTATATTTTACTTATAGCACATCTCAGTTTGGACTAGCCAGTTTCAAGTGCTCATGGACACATGTGGCTAATAGCTTCCCAAATGGACATCTCAGGTTTAAGCAGACTTTCTAGCAGTTATCAAGAAAACAGAGGAAGAAGAGATGACAATATTAATTCATTTATATATCTCATCATGTTGGAGGAAAGATAATCTAGTTAGAGCTCTCAAGTGACAGACCCAAGCTCCTGCTCTTTCTTTGCATTTGGGTAGTAGTCTTCAAATTGAAGAAGGGGAAACGGGAGAAGGGACATCCCTGAGAATGCAAGTTAGGATGTTAGGGATATATAAGTAATTGCTCAGTTGCTTTTGCACCAACCTAATATAACAAACCTAAAAACAAGGAGATAACTAAGGAATCTGAGCTGCCTTTGGGCTCAATGTCTCCACTTGAGTTCAAACTCCACATTTCAGTGAACACTTGACAGATTTTCTGTTATCCAGATGATTTTGTAGTGAAGATCTGTGCCCCACACTCATGCTCTGGCACTGAAGACAAAACAACAGTGCTATATAATGTGTTGATGGACTATGATTCAGAAGAGTGGCATCATACACAGTGTGACAGATGTTCCAGTTTGTCCAAGGCAGTTTCCATTTATGTTTATTGTACTAGTGTAATTGTTCAAAATCATTTATTTCACTCTCAAATATGTTCTCATTTGGAAAATAAATTATATGTTCACACCATCAGGCAAACCCCAAGTAAGGGGTGAGGGATGCTCAGGGAATTCCATGCCTAGGTATAGGTCAAAGAGGACAGACAGATTTCCAATGTCAGTACAGAGGAGAAAATTTGAATTTAAAATCCTAATATATTAATACTAATTTGAGAGAAGAAGGAACTAAGATGACATCTTTACCAAAATTTATTTATCTCAAATAAGAAAAATGTTTCTATCTCCCTAGCTCTTCTTCTCTAAGTAATTTTGTGTTCATTTGAATCACAAAATTGCCATCACTGTTAATCAAACTGAGTAGTCTAAGGACACAAATAAAGCATCCTAGCTGTTTTGACCCTATGTAGATATTTCTAAAACTTATCAGGCTTATTTATTCTGAACTTACTGTTTTAAAATATATTTGTAATAAAAGATATCTAGATAAAGTGTTTTGTTAACATCTTCACCTCGTGTTCTATTTTTTCGATAACTACTATTACTTCTTCACTGACCTTTATGTGGTTTGAGCTTTAGGGGAAATTGCAAATTTCCAATTAACTTTAAATGTGACTAGATCTTTATAAATGAGGAATGATTTAGGTGTAAATTTATGGCATGTAAAATACTATAGTTAACTATGTGCTAACGTAAAAAACCTAGCTATCTGGAAAGTATTTGTTTATGTAAGAACATAAACAGCCTGCATTAGGGAAATTTACAAGAATGTGGGGAATGATTAGACTGTATCTAATGCATTTATATGTGGATATAAAACTTGTAATTTATTATATTGATTTTTTTTTGCTATCAAAGATACAGCACTCATGATAACTTTACCTTCTTTTCCAAGAAATTTTAGCAAGATGACTTTATTTTATGGTGTATTTATAGTGACTGCATGAATCAGAATGCCGCCTTATATTTTTTACCGTTTTTGTTAAAGCCATCAACAATGATTAAAACATTCTCATTGTCTACATTAAGAAAAAAAAACATTTAATAAAGAGAAGTATCCATTATGCAATGAGAATATATAGATGTCAACACTCAGTTTCATTTTATTTATTTTTTAAAATTGATTTATTAGTCTGGGTTATTTGTTAAAGGTAATCATTAACAGTTCAGAATTGTTAGGAATTTGACTGAATTATATTAGATGGTTGTATTAGTTCCTTCTCACATTGCTATAAAGAACTACCTAAGACTGGGTAATTTATACAGAAAAGAGCTTTAATTGAGTCACAGTTCTGCAGGCTGTACAGGAAGCATGGCTGGGTAGGCCTCAAGAAATTTATAATCATGGCAGAAGGTGAAGGGGAAGCAGGCATGTCTTACCTGGTTGGAGATGGAGGTAGAAAATGAAGGCAGAAATGCTACACACTTTAAAAACAAGATCTCATGAGAACTCACTCACTATCACAAGAACAGAAAAAGAGAAGTCTGCTCTCATGATTCAGTTACCTCTCACCAGGTCCCTCCTCTAACATTGTAAATTACAACTCAACATGAGATTTGTGTGGGGACACAAATCCAAACCATATCATTCTGCCCCTGGACCTTCTCAAATATCATGCCCCTCTCACATGGCAAAATACAATCATTTCTTTTCAACAGTTCCCCAAGTCTGAACTCATTTCAGCATTAACTCAAAAATTCACCGTCCAAAGAGTCATTGGCGACAAGGCAAGATCCTTCTGCCTATGAGCCTGTAAAATAAAAAACAAGTTAGTAACTTCCAAGATAAAATGGGAAGGCAGGCATTGGGTAAATACACCCATCCCAAAAGGAAGAAATCAGGCAAAACAAAGGGGCTACAGGCCCCATGCAACTCCAAAAGCCCACAGGGCAGTCATTAAATCTTAAAGCTCCAAAATAATCTCCTCTGACTCCACGTCTCATATTTAAGACATACTGATGCACAGAGTGGACGAAAAAGGCCTTGGGCATCTCCAACCCTGTAACTTTGCAAGGTATAGCCCCCTTGGGTGCCTGCAGCTTTAGCCAGCAACTTTACAATTGAAAGTATCTAGACACCGTTCAAGTTCTTTATCTAGTATGTGTTGTATTTTTCGATGTATCTGTCAAATGGATGTTAATGTTTTTAATTATTTCTCCTTAAAATAATATTAATAATTTGAGCATTTAAAACACTACACATATATTCAAAAGTTTGTTTTTAATTCCTTACATTTGCATTTCAATTTAAAAGGACCCCACTTTATGTGAAAACTCATAGTTTAGAAATGAAAACAAATCACTGTTTTATAATTTCCCTCCTAATCTGGCAAACTTACACTATTTATAATATATAATTTTGATAAATGCTTAGAGTATAGTATTTTAATATTCTTCTTAGACTCTGAAATACAAGAGTTTCCTGTTCTAAGACCAAACCGAAGCACATAAAATGTAAAAACCATTAATAGAGATGGATATTGGAACTTCTGTGTCCAATTGGTACATTGGTGTAGAAGACCTTCAATCCTGTGGTATACAATAGGAAAAATCCAGACATATTAAAAAAACACACACTTTGTCATAGCGCTACCAAAGAGTGGTAAACTGAATACCATATAGAAACAAACATTTTATGTGTGAGTAGAAAGTTGTGGTGGATTTCATCCTGAAAAACAAACAAACAAACAAACAAACAAAAAAAAAAACACTTGGTTCTAAATATGAATATAAGAAAGGCTTGCCATAGACAGGGAAAAAAATGTAAAAATTCATTCAGGAGGTGAAATCAGCTAAGCCTTAGATGACAGTGTGGGCTGGCATGACAAACTAGAAAAAGGAAAAGCCCTGAACTCAAATATAAATTGGTCAGTCAGACAATTCTCCTGTCTCTGTGAATTTTGTCAGGGATTCAGCAGTAAAATAGAAAACGTTCATTCTTGCACAAAGGGTGACACATGGGTTCAGAAAGATTGCTGGAGTTAAATACAAAAACGAACCCAAGCTATGTGCAACTATAGTCAAATATAACTCTATTTCATATATCAAGAAACTCCAAAATATGGTCATCAGAATAGAGGTTAAGTGTAGGACTAATCACATTTCAGATCAGTTTAATAAAAGCGGTGTTGTAGCATGAGACCGACTCAGCTCTAGGAAGATTCTGAATGATAGGCTTCTCACCATAATTGACAGATTGAGAGAAAGGCTTGAACTCTCTGGGGAAAACCACAACAAAGCAAAAAGGTCTACTTTAATTGCCATTGGTTTTTTAATTCACAATGTCTGGAATACAATAGCAAAAACAATTCAAGACAAGAGAAGAAGCCAAAAAATGTGTCCCATAACAAAGCTGACTCACAGATACTTCACCTATCAGAATTAGAAGACATTGACTTCAATATTTTTTTACATATGTTATGGAAGGTAAAAATAGATTTTATGATATGAGAAGAGAAGGAACATTTTAGAAAATAAATAGAAATTTTGAAAAGAACAAAAATAAGACACAGAAAATAATTTTTGAAGAAAATTAAAATTAACAGCAACTAGACTATAATATAAAAGATCAGTAAACATGATGACAGGTCCATAGAAATTGCCAAAATGAACAAAAGATAGAAAAAACTCTTAAATTAACAGAGCACCAATGATCTATGAAATAACATTGGATGGTCTTCTATATAAGTAATTGGAATTATAGAACAAAGGAAAGAAAATAATAGTAGAAAAATGAAGAAATAATTCAAAAAAATTTTCAAATTTCAACAAACATGTAATGCTACATATTCAAGGACATCAATAAATCTTAGGAATAAAATATTGCACATACAATTAGGATACATACCTCAACATATTATCGTCAAACTGGAAAAGAAAGGAAAAAATAAAGTTTTATTAACATAAAGAGAAACAAACACACAAAAAAAGAATGACAAATGACTCTTCATCAGAAATATTGCAAATCAGAAACAAAACAAACATACAAAAAACACAAAAGCGAAAGGGAACCTTTAACTTTGAATCTGATATTAGACAACATTACATTTATAAAGAGAAGCCAAAAAAACTGTTTCTCAGAAAAACTGTGAGAATTTGTCTCTTAGAGACTCTCACTATAAAAAAAAAAAAAATGAGTGATAGTCAATTTTATGTGGCAACTTAACTAGACTCTGGTGACCAGTAGTTTAATCAACCACTAGTCTAGATGTTGCTTGATATGGTCTGGCTCTGTGTCCCCACCTAAATCTCCTTTTGAATTGTTATCTTAATTCCAATCTCCATGTGTTGGGGGAGGGAACTTGTGGGAGTTGATTAGATCATGAAGGCGGCTCTCACATTCTGTTTTTATGATAGTGAGTGAGTTCTCACAAAATCTGATGGCTTTATAAAGGGCTTTCCCACCTTTAATTTGCACTTTTCTCTCCTGCTGCTATGTTTGCTTCCCTTTCCACCATGACTGTAAGCTTCCTGAGGCCTCCTCAGCCATGTGGAAACTATGAGTCAACTAAATCTTTTTTGCTTTATAAATTTCCCAGTCTCAGGTATTTCTTTGTAGCAGCATGAAAACAAACTTGTATAGCAAATTGATACTGAAGTAGTGGGACACTGCTATAAGGATACCCAAAAATGTGGAAGTGACTTTGGAAATGGGTAACAGGCAGAGGTTGGAGGGCTCAAAAGAACACAGGAAAATTTGGAATGTCCTAGAGACTTGGAGGGTTCAGAAGACAGAAAGATGTGGGAAAGTTGAGAACTTCCTAGAGACTTGTTGAATGACCTTGACCAAAATGCTGATAGTGATATGGACAATAAACTCCAGGTTGAGATGGTCTCAGATGGAGATGAGGGACTTGTTGGGAAATGGAATAAAGGTGACTCTTGCTATGCTTTAGCAAACAGACTAACAGCATTTTGCCCCCGTCCTAGAGATCCGTGGAACTTTGAACTTTAGAGAGACGATTTAGGCATCTGGTGGAAAAAATTTCTACAGAGCAAAACATTCAAGAGGTGACAGAGCATAAAAGTTTGGAAAATTTGCAGCCTGTTGATGCAGTACAAAAGAGAAACCAATTTTCTGGGAGAAAGTCAAGCTGACTGCAGAAATTTGTATAATTAAGGAGGAGCCAAATATTAATCACCAACACAATGGGGAAAATGTCTCCAGGGCATGTCAGATGTCTTTGTGGCAGCTCCTCCCATCACAGCCCCAAAGGCCTAGGAAGCCTAGCAACGTAAAAACAAACTAATACATTGCTGTTAAGGTAATATTTAGATGTGATTAACGTTTAAATCAGAAGACCTTAAGTAAAGCAGATTACTAGCCATAATGTGATGGGCCTCATTTAATCAGTTGAAGAACTTAGGAGCAAAGACAATTTCCCTGAAAAAAAAAAAAAAAAAAAAAAAAAAGAATTTGCCTCAAGAAACCCTGACTGAGTTTCCAGGCTGCTCACTTGCCCTGCACATTTTGGGCTAAAGACTGAAACATCAACTCATTCATGAATTCCAGTGTGCTGACCTACCTCAAAAATTTCAGGCTTGCCAAATCCCACAGTTATGCAAGCCAATTTATAAAAATAAATATCTCTAGATATATACATACATACATTCATATATGAGTTCATACATACATATGTAAACATTGAGATATATAGATATATATATATTTTTATATATATATATAAAAATATATATATAGATATATATTTTTTTCTACTGGTCTGATTCTGTTTCTCTAGAATATCTCAACTAATACAACATACCAAAGAAAGTTTCCAAATAAAAACTGTTCCAAATTCAAATTCGAATCTGTTGGAAGCAGTGTAGAGGGTTGGAAGCAGCAAATAAGTTAATAAATGTAAAACATTCTTCTGCTCATGAATTTGTTAAAAAGCAATTGACTGAATAGGACAAAGTTACTAACAAATATAGAAGGGTTTGTAAGATACATAGAAATAGAATGTATGGCAACAATAACACAGTAAATTAGACAGTGTGAATAGAAATATAGTCTCGTATGGCTTTTATATGTAGCAATTAAATATTAATTCAAGATAATGCATATTGCAATCCCTTAGGAAACCCTATGAAACACAAAGAAGTACATAGTTGAAAGCCAATTGAACAGATAAAGTATAAAAAAATGCACACCTATGTTTATTTGCAGCACTATTCACAAAAGGAAAGACATGGAATCAATCTAAATGCCCATCAATGATAGACTGGATAAAGAAAACGTAGTACATATACACCATGGAATGCTATACAGCCATGAAAACAAAACAAAACAAAATTGTGTCCTTCGCAGGGACATGGATGAAGCTGAAGGCCATTATTCTTAGCAAACTAACACAGGAACAGAAATCAAAATACCACGTTTTCATTTCTGGGAGCTAAATGATGACAACACATGGACACATAAAGGATAACAACAGACACTGGGGCCTTTTGGAGGGCAGAGAGTTTGAGGAGGAAAAGGATCAGGTAAAAGGACTAATGAGTGTCATGCGTGTCTATATAGAAGACCACCTAAACAGGCTTTGTGCGAGCAACAAGACTGTTTATTCACTTGGGTGCAAGTGGTCTGAGTCTGAAAAGAGAGTCAACAAAGGGAGATAGGAGAGGGGCAGCTTTATAGGGCTTGGGTAAGCAGTGGAAACTTACAGTTAAAAGTGGTTATCTATTATTAGCAGAGGAGGAGGTCACGAGGTGCATGGCGGGGAGATCATAAGACTCATTGTCCAGAAGAATGTCACAAGGTCGATAGATCAGTTGGGGCAGGGCAGGAACAAGTCATAATGGTGGAATGTCATAAGATTGGTCAATCAGTTAAGGCAGGAGCTGGTT
Organism: Piliocolobus tephrosceles; assembly: GCF_002776525.5. NCBI lineage: Eukaryota > Metazoa > Chordata > Mammalia > Primates > Cercopithecidae > Piliocolobus > Piliocolobus tephrosceles. Next base: position 20,175,193 of record NC_045439.1, read on the forward strand.
GTTTCACTTCTTTTGTGGTTTTTTCGGCAGCTCCAGACGTCTTGGCTCCTGCAGGCCATCTGGACATATATGTGCAGGTAACAGGGGTTACAATGGCTGAGCTTCGGCTCAGAGGCCTGACAATGGGTACTCGGCTTAATATCTGAATGATGAAATAGCCTGCACAACAAACCCCCTCACACAAGTTTACTAATGTAACAAACCTGCACTTGTACCCCTGAACTTCAAGTAAAAGTTAAAAAAAATTGATTTTACAAATATAAGAAAAAATGGAACAAGGAAGCAATGGGAAAATAGAAAACAAGTAGAAAACAATAGAATTAAATTCAACTATATTAATAATTAATTCAAATATAAATTGACTAGATGCTCCAAATGAACAGGAAAGATCGCTAGAATGGGTAAAATTAATCAAGATGTATCTGTATGCTTTTTATACCAGAGACTTACAGTCAATATAAAAAAGACGGCCAGGCACTGTGGCTCACGTCTGTAATCCCAGAACTTTGGGAGGCCGAAGCGGGCAGACCACGAGGTCAGGAGATCGAGACCATCCTGGCTAACACGGTGAAACCCTGTCTCCATTAAAAATACAGAAAATTAACCCGGCATGGTGGCGGGCACCTGTAGTCCCAGCTACTTGGGAGGCTGAGGCAGGAGAATGGCTTAAATCCATGAGGCGGAGCTTGCAGGGAGACGAGATTGCACCACTGCACTCCAGCCTGGGTGACAGAGAGAGACTCTGTCTCAAAAAAACAAACAAACAAACAAACAGACACAACCAAAAAGAATGGAAAAAATATACAATGCAAACACAATCCAAAGTAAGGTAAATAATAAATTAATTTCAGTATACGCACACACAGACACACACACACACACACTTAAAAAATCTGAATATATATGTGTGTGCACTTTTTCACAGAAAATGTAAATTTTGAAACAAGAAATATTGCAGGTAAAGAACATCATGTAATTATGATACAAAGGTGATTCATCAAAATAAATTTTATTTTAATTAACATGTGCTTCAAAAAATGTACACCAAATAGTGGATGGAACTAAAGAGAGACATGAAAATTTACAAATGTAGAACAGATAAGCATCTGGAGTATTTGAAAAAAAAATGTTATTGACCAACTTGAACTAATTAATACACATAGAAAACTACACCCAACAATGGCAGAATACAGTATGTTCAAGTGAATAAAAACATTCAAAAATATAAACCAGATACTGTTTATGTTCATAAAAAATCTCAGTGGATTCAGAAGGCTATGTTTCCTTACTTCAATGGAATTAAAGTAGAAATAAATGTCAAATCCCTAAATATTTACATATTAATGCACATCCTTCTAAATTAGACCATGGTTAAAAGAAAAATCATATGAAAAACTAGACAAGTTTTCAAATTAACATTATTAAAAATATCTGAAATAAATCTTACATGAAAAGGTACAGCTTAAGTTCTCATATTAGAAAAGATTCAGAATGACCTAAATTTAATTATTGAATCTTCCAAAATAAGAAAGTAGAACAAAAGAGCAAAGCAAATTTAATATACAAAACAAGAAAACAATATAGCAATTAGCTTATTTTTTAAGGAAAGAGGACAGAAAATGAAATAGATGAAATTACTAGTCAAAATTGTTTATTTAAAATACCAATATAATTAATTAAAAAATGACTTGAGAAAGAGGAAATTAAAATATCAATATCATTAATGAAAGAAAGGAAGTCATTACAGATTCTACTGGTTGTGAAATGTTAAGATCATATTAACAAATATATTTCATTACAATTGACTTTGTAGATGATTTAGACACATTTCTTAAAAGACACAACTTACCAAAATTTATATAAGAATACATAGAAAATATGAAAAATCTATATCCATTAAATAAACAAAGAAAAATAACCCTATTACACAATAACTTTTCACTAATGGGTATAGAGTTTCAGTTCTACAGGAAGAAAAACGTTTGGAAAATGGAAAGTTTGGTAAGGATGGTTGCATAACAATAAGAATGTACTTAATACAACTGAACTATACTTTTTTAAAAATAATAATTTTATATTAAGATACATGTGCAAAATGTGCAGGTTTGATACACAGGTAAACTTGTGCCTTGGTGTTTTGCTGCACCTATCAACCCATCACCTAGATATTAAGCTCCTCATACATTAGGTTTCTATCCTGATGCTCTTCCTCTCCCCATCCCACTGACAGGCCTCAATGTATGTTGTTCCCCTCCCTGTGTCCATGTGTCTTCATTGTTCAGCTCCCACTTATAAATGAGAACATGTGGTGTTTGGTTTTCTGTTCCTGCATTAGTTTGCTGAGGTTAATGCCTTCCAGCTCCACCCATGTCCCTGCAGAGGACATGGTCTCATTCCATTTTATGGCTGCATAGTATTCCATGGTGTATATGTACCACATTTTCTTTATCCAATCTATCATTGATGGGCATTCGGGATAATTCTATGTCTTTGCTATGTGAATAGTGATTAAATGAACATATGTGTGAATGTATCTTTATAATAGAATGATTTATATTTCTTTGGGGATATACCCAGTAATGAGATTGCTGGGTTAAATTGTATTTCTGGTTCTAGGTCTTTGAGAAATTGCCACACTGTCTTCCACAATGGTTGAACTAATTTACATTTCCATCAAGAGGGGAGGCCCAAGCTACTCTGTCCCAAATGGCCCCTTTGGTTGTTTGGTTCTGCCAGGGAAATAGGCAACGAGGCCGTGGGAAGACAGCAAACACCCAGAGAGACAAGCAGAGCTGGAGACAAAGATAAGAGCATTCATATTTCTCCACTGCCTTGCCACCATCTGTTGTTTCTTGACTTTTTAATAATCTCCATTCTGACTGGCATGAGATGGTATCTCATTGTGGTTTTGGTTTGCATTTCTCTAATGATCAATGATGTTGAGGTTTGTTTTATATGTTTGTTGGTCGCATAAATGTCTTCTTTTGAGAAATGTCAGTTCAAGTCCTTTGTCCACTTTTTCATGGGGTTGCTTGCTTTTTTCTTGTACATTTCTTTAAGTTCCTTTCAGACTCTGGATAGTTGACCTTTGTCAATGAATAGATTGCAAAAAATTTCTACCATTCACTAGATTATGTGTTCACTCTGATGATAGTTTCTTTTGCTGTGCAGAAGTTCTTTAGTTTAATTAGATTCCATTTATCAAATTTTGCTTTTGTTGCATTTGCTTTTGATGTTTTTGTCATAATATTTGCCCATGCCTGTGTCCTGAATGGTATTGCCTGGATTTTCTTTTAGGGTTTTTACAGACATTTAAGTCTTTTAATTCATCTTGAGTTAATTTTTTAACAAAATGTAAGGAAGGAGTTCAGTATCAATTTTCTGCACATGACTAGCCAGTTTTCCCAGCACCATTTGTTAAATAGGAATTATTTTCCCCATTTCCTGCTTTTGTCAGGTTAGTCAAAGATCAGATGGTTATAGACATGTAGTGTTATTTCTGAGGTCTCTATTCTGCTCCATTGGTCTATATGTCTGTTTTAGTAACAGTATCATGCTGTTTTGATTACTGTAGTCTGATAGCATAGTTTGAAGTTGGATAGTGTGATGCCTCCAGCTTTGTTCCTTTTGCTGAGAATTGTCTTGGCTATACAGGCTCTTTTTTTGGTACCATATGAATTTTAAAGTAGTTTTTTTGTTTAAGTCTGTGAAAAATGTCAATGTAGTTTAATGAAAATAGCATTGAATCTATAAATTACTTTAGGCAGTATGGCAATTTTGACTATATTGATTCTTCCTATTCATGAGCATGGAATGTTTTTGCATTTGTTTGTGTCCTCTCTTATTTCCTTGAGCAGGGTTTTATAGTTTTCCTTGAAGAAGTCCTTCACCTCCCTTGTTAGCTGTATTCCTATGTATTTTATTCTCTTTGTAACAATTGTGAATAAGAGTTAATTAATGATTTGTCTCTCTGCTTGTCTATTATTGATGTATAGGAATGCTTGTGATTTTTGTGCATTGACTTTGTATCCTGAGACTTCTACTGTTAAAAGAAAAACAAACAAACAATAACAACAAAAACAGCATCAAGAAAAAAGTTACCAAAAAATCCCTCCAAATTTCAGCAGTCTCCAAGATCGAACCTAGATAAACTTACAAAGGAGAGATGAAAAACACAGTGTTTTCAATGAAAAAACACTGAAACCTCAAAAAGCCAGAGTTCCTCTTCTCATACCAATGATCGCAACACTTCTTCAGCAAGCTCATAGAACTGGGCAGAGGCTAAGATTAATTAATTGACAGAAGGAAGCCTCAGAAAGTGGGTAATAATGACCTGCACTGAGTTAAAGGAGCATGTTTTAACCCAATGCAAAGAAGCTAAAAACTATGATAAAACATTATAGGAGCTGTTAACCAGAATAACCAGTTTAGAGAGGAACATTAATGACTGATGAAGCTGGAAAACACAACACGAGAACTTCACAATGCAACTGCAAGTATCAATAAGTGAATAGACCAAGCAGATGAAAGAACTTTAGAGCCTGAAGACTATCTTGCTGAAATAAGACATTCAGACAAGATTAGAAAAAAAAAAAGAATGAAAATGAATGAACAAAACCTCTGAAAACTATGGCATTATGTAAAATGACCAAACCTATGACTGCTTGGGGTACCTAAAAGAGGTAAGGAGAATGGAATCAAGTAGGAAAAAATACTTCAGGATATCATCCAGAACTTCTCCATCCTAGTAAGGCCAACATTTGAATTCAGAAAATCCAGAAAACCCCAGTAAGATAGTCCATGAGAAGGTCAACCCCAAATCACATGCTTGTTAGATTCTCCAAGGAAAAAGTGAAAGAAAAAATGTTAACGGCAGCCAGAGGGAAAGGTCAAGTCATCTACAATGGGAAGCCCATCACACTAACAGTGGACCTCTCAGCAGAAAACCTAGAAGCCAGAAGAGATTAAGGGCCAATATTCAACATTCTTAAAGTAAAGAATTTCCAACCCAGAATTTAATATCTAGCCAAACTTAGCTTCATAAGCAAGGGGGAAATAGAATTTTTTTCAGACAAGCAAATGCTGAGGGAATTCATCACTACCAGGCCTGCCTTGTAAGAGCTCCTGCAGGAAGCACTAAATATGGAAAGGAAAAACTGTTACCAGACACAGCAAAAGCACACTAAAGTACAGAGACCAATGACACTGTGAAGCAATTACTAAAAAGTCTGCAAAATAAACAGCTATCATCATAACAGGATCAAATTTACACATGACAATATTAACTTTAAATCTAAATGGGCTAAGTGCCCCAATTAAAAGACACAGAATGGCAAACTGAGTAAAGAGTCAAGACCCATTGGTGTACTGTATTCAAGAGACCCACCTCACGTGCACAGACACACGTAGACTCAAAATAACAGGATGGAGGAAAATTTACCAAGCAGATGGAAAGCAGAAAAAAGTAGAGGTTTCAATCCTAGTTTCTGACAAAAACAAACTTTAAGCTAACAAAGATAAAAAAAAAAAAAGACAAATAAATGCACTACATAATGATAAAGGGATCAATTCAGCAAGAAGAGCTACCTATTCTAAATATATATGCACTCAATACAAGAGCACCCAGATTCATAAAACAAGTTCTTAGAGACCTGCAAGGAGACTTATACTCCCACATAAAAATAGCAGGAGACTTTAATACCCCACTGTCAATATTAGACAGATCATCAAGACAGAAAATTAACAAGGATATTCAGGACTTGAACTCAGCTCTGGATCAAGTGGACCTGATAGGTATCTGCAGAACTCTCCCCACAAAAACAACAGAATATACATTATTTTTGGTGTCACATGGTACTTACTGTAAAATCAATCATGTAATTGGAAGTAAAACACTCCTCAGCAAATGCAAAAGAAATGAAATTGTAACTGTCTCCCAGACCACAGTGGAATCAAATTAGAATTCAACATTTAAAAATTCACTCAGAAGTACACAACTACATGGAAATTGAGCAATCTGCTCCTGAATGACTCCTGGGTAAATAATGAAATTAAGGCAGAAATCAAGAAGCTTTTTGAAACCAGTGAGAACAAAGAGACAACATACTAGAATGTGGGACACAGCTAAAACAGAGTTAAGAGGGAAATATATGGAACTAAATGCCCACGTCAAAACTAGAAAGATCTGAAATTGACACCCTAACATCACAACTAAAATAACTACAGAACCAAGAGTAAACAAACCCCAAAACTAGCAGAAGACAAGATATAATTAAGTTCAGAGCTAAACTGAAGGAGATACAGACATGAAAAACCCTTTAAAAAATCAATGAATCCAGCAAATGGTTTTTTGAAAACATTAATAAAATAGACTACAGTCTAGACTAATAAAGAAGAAAAGAGAAGAATCAAATACACACAATAAAAACTGATACGGAATATCGCTACTAACCCCACAGAAATACAAACAACCATCAGAGAATATTGTAAACACCTCTATGCAAATAAACTAAAAATGTAGAAGAAATGGATAAATTCCTGGACACATACACTTCCCAAGACTGAACCAGGAAGATGTTAAATCCCTGCATAGAAAAATAGCAAGTTCTGAAATTGAGGAAGTCATAAATAGCCTACCAACCAAAGAAAGCTCAGGACCTGATGGATTTACATTCTGAATTCCACCAGATGTACAAAGAGGAACTGGTCCTGTTTCTTCTGAAACTATTCCAAACAATTGAAGAACAGGAACTTCTCCCTAACTCATTTTAGGAGGGCAGCACCATCCTGATACCAAAATCTTTCAGAGACACAACAAAAAAAAGAAAACTTCAGGCCAATATCCCTCATGAATATCAGTGAAAAAAAATCCTCAATAAAATACTGGCAAACTGAATTCAGTAGCACAACAAAAAGCTTATCCATAACGATCAAGTTAGCTTCATCCCCAGCTTACAAGACTGTTTCAATACATGCAAATCAATAAACATAATTCATCAAATTAACGGAACTAAAGACAAAAACCACATGATATCTCAATAGATGCAGAAAAGGCCTTCAATAAAATTCAACATCCCTTCATGTTAAAAACTCTCAATAAACTAGGTATTGATGGAACATACCAATAAAGAGCTATTTATGACAAAAGCACAGCCAATATGCCCTTGAAAACCAGCCTTCTCTCACCACTCCTATTCAACACAGTATTGGAAGTTTTGGTTGAGGCAATCAGGCAAGAGAAAGAAATAAAACGTATTCAAATAGGAAGATAGGAAGTCAAACTGTCTCTGTTTGCAGATGACTTGATCCTATATTCAGAAAACCCCATTGTCTCAGCCCAAAGGCTTCTTAAGCTAATAAGCAACCTCAACTATACTCTTAAAATGGTTAAGACAGTAAATTTTATGCTATATGTACAAACATAACAACACAACAACAAAAAAATGAAGACAAGAAAAGAACCCTAGGCCTCATATGTCTTCTAGAAACAGTTAAGAAAAAACATTGAGTGTTACCAATCTCTGTCAGAATATAAAGAAGCAAAGATTTCCAATTTTTTGTCAGTCCAGAATAACCTTCATATAAAAATTTGACAAAGACATTATAAGAAAATAAAATAAAAAATTACTGTCTTGTGTACCTGGATATAAAATCCTCCACAAAATATTAGCAAATCAAATCCATCTATACATAAGAGGCAGATACATCATGAAGAAGCAGAGTTTATCCCAAGAAAGGTGGCTTAATATTAAAAATCAGAAGAAAATTTACAATCATCTCAATAAATTGCAAAAAAAGTCCTCTGATGAAATTTCACACACACTCTTGAAAAATACTTGCTGCAAGGTAGGAATAAAAAGGCCATTTTGTGTATCTATTGAAGAGCCTCTACAAATGGCCTACAGGTATCATGTATAATGATGAAACAATAAAGGCTGTTTCCCTAAGTAAGGGAACAAGACAAGAATTTCTCCCTTCACCATTTCTATTCAACCTTGCATTGGAAAACACATCTCATATAGTACAACAAAACAAAACAATACAAAAAGGTATGAAGATTGAAAAGACAAATGCAAAACTCTTCAAGCAGAGTTGGTATGATTATTAACATTAAAATTCAAAGGAAGAAATATAAATCTACCATAAGTTACATAGGATGCTTTAGCAAGGTCACAGAAATAAAGTTTATATAGGTGACCCTTTAACAACTCAGGGGTTAGTGACATTGACTCCCCACACTCAAAAGCTCATGTGTAATTTTTGACTCCTCCAGTACTTATCTCCTAATAGCCTACTGTTGACCAGAAACCTTACAGATAACATAAACAGTCAATTAACACGTATTTTGTATGTGTATTATATACTGTACTTTTACAAAAAAGTAAGCTACAGCAAAGAAAAAAATTATTAAGCAAATCATAAGGAATGAAAGTACATTTACAGGACTGTACTGTACTACCCATTCTGTAAGTTTACACCTTCTGTTTACAAGAGGAATCATCCATCTGAAGTGGTAGGCTGCAGACCTTAATCTAATGTGTATATCAAGCATTCTACTTTTTTTTGTAATGTTAAGACTGCTTCCTGGGAGCCCTTCCAGCATCACTAGTAGAACTTTTGTGTGGGTCCCACAGTTTTATTCAGCATTCATGGTAATGCACCAAACAGTGTGAAAAACACAGAGAACCACAAGAGAGATCACCTTTCACCGTGATACAATTTACTGGAAGGAGAACTGTCCACACAGAGATGAATAGCCTCACACAAGATATACTTCCTACACTTGAGCTCACTGAAATAGCAACAAGAGGTGGCTACCAAATTATTACAATAGTACAGTGTGTACTACAGTTAATTTCATGTAATTATGATTTAATACTCATCTTTACTTCTGTTTAAATTTCTCTGTAGATGGCACCATGCCATGTATAGTCTGTGCTTTGGTGCTTTTTGATACAATTTTACTTTTTACAATATATTTGTGTATATTTGATGGTAGTAAATGATTTTAAAAGACTAATATCACTCTCTATATATAGATATTGTGCATTCATGGCATCTTTCTTTTTTTTTTTTTTTTTTTTTTTGTATTTCTAGGCTATTCAGTGTTTCTGATGGTTTTTTCAAATTGTCACAGATTTCCAAAAAGTTTTTCAGTATAGTTACTGAAAATAAATCCACATGTAAATGGACCTGTGCAGTTCAAACCCGTGTTCTCCAAGGGTCAATTGTATGTAATAATTGTCTTCCTAGGCACTAGTAATGTGTAATTGGAAAATTTTAAAAAATACCATTCATAATAGAATCGAAATCATAAAATACTAGGGGCAATTTAATTAAAAGAACATAAATCATATAACTAAAATTTTACAAAAATGGTCTGGAGTAAATGAAATGAGAACTAAATACAAATTGAAAGACTCGATTTTGTTAAGTGACCTTTTCCCAAATTTAATCTATAGATTCATCATAGCTTCATTTAAAATCATTGCAAGCTATTTTTAATACAAATTGACAATTAGATTGTAAATTTATTAGATGTACAAAGAACCTAAAATAGCAAAAATAATCACTACAAAGTTTAACAGGATATGAATTGAATTTATGTTAAACTATAGTAACTGAAACAGTGTGGTATTTGTTTTACACTAATGTAACAGAATGTAGAATCCACAGAGCGGACTGTAATGTAACAGAATGTAGAATCCACAGAGTGGACTGTAATGTAACAGAATGTAGAATCGACAGAGCGGACTGTAATGTAACAGAATGTAGAATCGACAGAGTGGACTGTAATG
>NC_045439.1:20184999-20239998 GCF_002776525.5 Piliocolobus tephrosceles
TAGAGTCCACAGAGCGGACTGTAATGTAACAGAATGTAGAGTCCACAAATAGACCCACACTTACATGGCAAATTTGTCTTTTAGGAAGGTATCAAAAACATGAAATAGGGTAAAGATGTTCTTTTCAATAAATCATTCTGGATGATTAATTCTGGATAATTCTTCTGAGAATAAAAAAAGTAACCTCTATTGTACTTACACCATACACAAAAGTCAATTTGAAATTGAACATAAACTTAAATGTAAAATGTAATGCTATATAATTTCTAGAGATTTCTGTCTAACAAAGGCTGAAAATATATTTACTATAGGTAAATATAGTATGGTAAATACTATATGCCATGGGTAAATATAGCATGGTAAAAACTATATGCTATAGGTAAATATACTGTAGTATATTGTTACCTACAGTAAAAATATAAATATATTTATTACAGGTAAATATAGCCTTTGACTAGACAGAAATTTCTTATGACTCAAAAAACAAAACAGACAGATTAGACTTCAGTAAAATTGAGAATTTTTTGTTCATTAAAGGACATCCTTAAGAGGTATAAAAGATGAGCTATATATTGGAAACTATTTTCAATGCATATTTTTGCAGAGAACTTATATCCGAAATATATAAAAAACACCTAAAACTCAACGAAAAGACAAACAGACCAATTAAAAAATGGGCAAAAATTTGAAAGGATATGTTTTAAATATTACTACATACAAAATGAGATAAGTCTTAAGCAGATAAAAGATTTTAAACATTTGTAATCATCAGGAAAGTGCAGTTGAAACAACAATGAAATACCACTTTACATGTGCTAGAAAGGATACACTAAAGTGATTAATACCAAGTTTTGATGAGGGTATGGAAAACATGAAAATCTTCTGCATTACTGGTGGAATTTGATTATAATACAGCAAATCTGTTATAAAATTGTGGCAACATTTTACAAGAAAAAAATCAAAACATATACCTTTCTCATGACTCTGAAATTCTATTAGGTATTTACCTAGGAGAAATGAAAACACATGTTCACAAAAGACTTATACATGAATACTCATAGCACTTTTGTTCATAATAGCCTAATCTTAAAATCATCCAAATATTTATAAACAGGAAAATGGGTAAGCAATTTTAATATACTTACAGGAGTATAACTCAACAATAAAAAAGAATGTATTACCTATTTCTCTACAACATGGATGACTCTCACAAACATAATATTTACAAAAGAAGCCAAACCAAAATGGTACGTGCTGCACCGTTTTATTTGTGTGAATTTCTAGATTATGGAAATTTCTAAACCATATTTGACTGTGTATTTCTACACATATAAATTATTCTTAATAATGAAGCAGTTAAAACTCATGTAGAAGACAAAGTAAAAATATGTAATGACTTAAATATGATAGATGTTTACTTCTTATGTACATAACTTTATTTTTATATTGTTATTTATTTTCAAGGCAGGATCTCGCACTCTCACACAGGCTGGAATGGAGTGGCATGATTGCTGCTCACTGCAAAGGAACACTTTCCTTTGTATAGCAGAAATGGTTAGCTGGACACCAAACTAATTTTATCTTCTTTTTCTGACCATACATAGACTATATTTCCCAGTGGCACTTGCTGTGTCTTTAACCACAGGCCTGAGTTCTAAGCAATGGAATAAATAAGGGGACTTCAAAAAGGTTCATGGAAAAGGCATATTATTAAAAAACTATGCCTGATTTTCAGAAATGTTTTGCACCAAAATAAACTTCCACTCACTTGTGATAACATGTCATGAACAGAAACTAGTCGGAGGCACTAAGAAGGGCAAGATATCAGTTTGCAAACAGTCCCTATCAGAGCAACATGAATTTTGCTAAAATTGAGACAAGAACAAACATTAATTTTTGGTGAAACTAAGGTGGAAGAACCATAAAATCATTAAATCATTGGTGCTTTATGAATGCTTATGGTGAAAATACCTCAAGAAATTATCAGTTTATGAATAGATAACTCATGAATGGTAGGAGGTGATGTTGAAGATGAAGCTCACAGAGGCAAACCATCCACATCAATTCACAAGAAAAAAAATCTTGCTTGTGCCCTTGTCGAAGGGGATCTATGATTAACAGCACAAACGATAACCAATACCGCAGACATTTCACCTGTTTCAGTTTACACAATTCTGACTGAAAAATTAAACTTGAGCAAACTTTTTACTCAATGGGTGCCCAAACTGTGGTTTTAGGATCAGCGGCAGATAAAAGCAGAGAGAGGCTAAGTGTTCCTCAAGGAAATCACTATATCTTTCCCCTGCTGACTACAAAGGTAATATTAAACTCAAGTTTTATTTTATAGTTGAGCGTAAGTGTTAAGTTTCAGATCTTTCAAATTATGACCTATACAGAACAAATGTTTTAATGAATGTAATTTCTTAAGTAGCCTGTTCTTAGGTATGCCATTATAAGATATGCTTCAGCTATGTCTTCCAGACTGACAGAAGGTTCTGGCAGCATCTCTGATTGGAGATGTATCTCATTCATTTATTTCCCCTCATTTACATACACAGCCACTCATTTTCCTGATAACTTTCCAGTTGCCTTCATCTAGGTATGTGTGTGTTTTTCATTCTAATTGATTATCATCTTTTCTTAGCTTGATGCATATGACTTCACCTTTTTTTCAGTGATGCAGCACGTATTTGATGCTTCCCATTCTTAAAAGTGATCTGAAACCTTAAATGTTAAGGTTTTCTTCTTATGCCATCAATCAGAAGAGAGCCACCTCGACATTTGCAGTCAGTAATTTTGTCTTGCTCCTTAAGAACTAATTGAATCTTAAGGTTATGTGCAGAGATGCCCACATAAGGTACACTATTATGTCTCTTGGTTGAGAGTTTGTTGAGAATTTGGGACATGATATTTTGCTATAAATTATTTCTCTATATACTATAGAAATTCAAAACCTGATGGTTATTTTGTCACCTTGCGAAAGACACAATCTTTCTAAAATGTCAAAATATTTTCTAATATTTTTTATGAACCTCATTTCTAATGTGGAAAGCACTTTATGTTCCAAAAACTGTGAATTAATTTTGGGATGGGGGAATATGGAAGAATAATTTCAATGAAAATGGGTCCCTGCCTTTGAAAGGTATAATTATGGGTATACACATATTTTAGACGTAAGTAAACTGAGGCATAGCAGGTTGAGGAACTTGCGAAGGTAAACAACAACAACAAAAATTATTGAAAACAGGAGTTGAAATGAAGTCTTTCTGAGTCCAAAAAATTTGCCTTTATATTATGCTAAAATGTTTCTCACACCAAGCACTAGATTTTAATGACTCTCAAGTAAGGTACCATCAGAATGACACTTCACATGAAGTAACAAGATGCCCTTACTTCATTATTTTGTTTGCATATAAGGGTCTTCCCCCTCTAGTTATTTGAAAGGACTTAACAATTAAAATGGCACCCAATGGTTCATCACTCGATTTTCTAAAAGAACTAATAGAACCCTCAATTTTGCACACCCATTGCCTAAAAAATATTTATAAAAGTAAACACTTACGCAATTTTGCACAGAACATTTGAAAACAGCTCTGATTGCTAATAACTCTCTCCAATATATACACCAGGCAAGGGGGAGTTTCAACTCTTAAGTGTCAGTTATTTTTGAATTGCCGTTGTGCCAGAGAACTCTACCTTAAATTGCTTTTAAACTAGAAAACATACACTCTCTCCTCTCACATAATTCAAAAGGAGTTTAAAGTTATATTTCCTAAAAGGAGAAAAATGACAAGGGAACTGTGATGAGGTCTTTGTAGTCTGTCCAAGGCAACATGATTTGAAAAGTTTTGTTGTGTGTGAATTTTTATCCCCCTGCAAATGGAAGGATCTCTGGTACAAGTGTTTGGAGAAAGTTAGCTGCAGTCTCTGCTGTCATAAATATGCTTGTGTGGTATTTGGAGATCCTATAAAGGGCAAAGCTAAATTTCAGTGTGAGGTGACAAGTAATAGCTAGAGCAGCACTAGGTCTTCAATGGCTGGGATCCAATTTTCCAGGATTACTACTAACCTCAAAATGTGATCCATTCAAGTGCTTCTCCTTGAGTTTAGGAGGTAAACTAGATAATTATTTCATAAATTTTATGCATTCACAGTTTACTGATGGAAATATTGTCACTGTGGTTGTTAAGAATAGTGCCCGAAAGATGTGCCTGTCACTAGTTCAATTCCAGAAGAGGCCACCTAGTTTTACCATGTCCTCTAGTCATAGATTTATCCTGTGACCTAGACATTCAAAGAATGGGCAATAATAATATAGGGAGAAGATAAAAAATTCTCAAATCTTTGGGGAAGAAAAAGCAACTGAAAATTATATTCCCATCAAGTAGAACACAGACTTGCAGATGGTATGTCTTGCATAAATGTTTGTTTAATGAACATAAGACAAATATTAAACATTAGAAATGTCATCAATGCATCGAGCACATGTATATTATATATATATTGAGCATCTCAAATTTACAAAGATAAAATTAGGTACAATCACTGTTTCTTAATGTTTTAGAATTATATTTTATTGGATAAGGACCTTTGAAGCTCAGAATCCTGGGGTTAAAAAAAAAAGTTATAGTCAAGAGATTAATTCTACCTGCAGAGAGCTACCAGACAGGCTTCATAGAAAAAGTGGTATCAGAACTTGCCCTTACAAGATTGGAAGGGAGTTTCTAGACAGAGAGAAGAGTGCAGGGGCATTCCAGGCAGGAAAAGGCACGTGTCCCAAGGAACAGACATCGTGAGGAAGTATGTCTTGTGCAGGGCCTTATGAAAAATTGAAAATTAGCCGGGCGCGGTGGCTCAAGCCTGTAATCCCAGCACTTTGGGAGGCCGAGACGGGCGGATCACGAGGTCAGGAGATCGAGACCATCCTGGCTAACACGGTGAAACCCCGTCTCTACTAAAAATACAAAAATAGCCGGGCGAGGTGGCGGGCGCCTGTAGTCCCAGCTACTCGGGAGGCTGAGGCAGGAGAATGGCGTAAACCCGGGAGGCGGAGCTTGCAGTGAGCTGAGATCTGGCCACTGCACTCCAGTCCCGGCTACTGAGCGAGACTCCGCCTCAAAAAAAAAAAAAAAAAAGAAAAATTGAAAATTAAAGTTCAAAAGTGTAAAGTTTAGAGTGAAGAGAGAAGGATAAAAATGGAAAGGGAACAGGAGTTTAAGATTCTCATGTAGGCTAGAACCAGATTCGTGAATTGGAGGATTAGCCAGGGTTTGGTGTGATCATATTTCTGTTTGAGGGAGAATCCTGGCAGCAAGTGAGATATGGGATAGAAAAGGCTGGATGAAGGGGAGTGAGATAGGAGGCTTTATCTATTGTTAAATCAATTCACTTTAGTGGATTCCATACAGTGTCCCTTCTAATGGGAGTCCAGATTTGCATAGAGTATGCTGCCAGTGATACATGAAAGATTAACACATACGACCTGTCTTCAAATGTGAGCACTATTTATTTTTCTTGTATCTCTTTCCTGATTAGAACTCTTGGAACAGACAATTTGGGCAATTTCATTTCAGACTACATTATCTTCTGGATGTACTTGAGGAAGTGAAACATCACGTTGCAAGTGAACGTCCCTGACTCTAAAGTATAGGAAACCTGGAGAGAAAAGCCTGCACAATAGCCTGAGCTAAGAAGAAAAATACAATTGGGGCACCTGTGTACAACAAGTTTAAACTTTCAAAATCAACAAGATTAAAACTTACTTTTTACTATGTAGCTTGACATTAGATGATGTGTATATTAGGTACCTAAGTTGTCTATGTTTTCTTGGCAAAGATGCTGATTTTTAAGACAGTCAGAAAGATCCAAATGGACTCAGAATATAAAGCATGTTACACTTGCATTTTCTAAAGCTAGAAAGGGTACCACGGGTCCAGCTTTACAAATTGATGAAGACCATAAATGTGATAGAAGGGGTGGCATTTCACTGGCGTTAATGGGGTGAGGACCTCCTTCTAGATTTGTCTCTGCTGAAAATTCTCTCTAGGATTGACTGATTGATAATGTGATCCTCCCAATGTTTTAGGTGGAAACACCCACCAGCTTAACCAAAAGACACTTCTACTGCTTAGAATAAAACAGATTCAGGGTGAATCTGGTTTCAATGTATGAAACCAGAACATCAGAAACCATGAACATCAGACTGAAGCTTTTGAAATTATTTTAGTTTTATAGGATTTGTTTCCTTTTAAATGACATAGTGCATCTTTCTGTCCAACAAAAGCTACTGATACATTTTCAGTATTTTAATTCTTAATCTGAGCAAAAATAGAGTCCACGCTTTGAGTCTGGTAAGGACAAAGATGTACAAACCTTACTACCAAAAATTTTAATTTCCAAGTAAAAACCCTAGAAAAATATTCACCATTAATAGTATATGTGCATAAGTGAATAACTGAAAAGATCAAACATACTGCATCATATGTATAATAAATATTAAATAAATACATTATCAGAAGTCATAAGTAAAATTCTAACGTTAACTAGATCTATTTGTATCACATATGTGTACATCTCAAAAACAAAACTCCTCATGAATAAAAGCTAATTATGGAATACTACATACAGAATGAAGTCAATTACAGGTACACAAAGAGCAGCACACGCTTATGATGTTGAAGATGCCTATCTACAAAGTCACAAATTGTGAGGACACACACATCCATCTGCTTGAGGGTAATTGTTATCTCTTGCAAGGGAAAGACAAAATTAGGATACAAAAAAGAATATTGAGTATTTATCTTTTAAAACAAGAATGACCTAAAAAACTATTACAACATGACGAAATATATTAAATTTCTATGGTGGATATATATCGGTATAGTATTTTCTTGTATGTTTTTCTATGCTTTCAGTATTTTTCCAACTGCGCGGCTGAATCCACACTAAGGAATCACCAACAGCATTTCAACTGATAAGTTGTACTTATTAAATTTTAATATATTCAAAATGGCCATATTGAATCCTCTGTTATAATAACCACCAGAGTAATAAATATTTTAGCATATTTGGTCCAACACTTACACAGTAATTGTTTCAGTGTTTACTGATTCTTTGCACTTTACAGGAGGCCAGTGGGTATCCCAAGAATAAATATCGCCAGATATCCCCAGTGTAAATAAATACATATACATGAAAAAAATAAAAGCAGGCATTTTAGCTTTAACGTTACAAATTTTAACATGCTAAAGTGATTCCTTATAAATTCAGAAAATAAAAAAGGTGCTTAAACAAGCAAACAAAACATTTGTAAGTAGCTAATATTTAAAAATCCCCAAAACCCAGGTAATTCCATCACAATTTCATTGATCTTTTTGTTTGTTTATTTTGGCCCTAAGAAGCAAAATCTAGGCTGCTTCAAATCAGTCAACTTCTTATTCCTGACAAGGAGTAACAGTGCCAAAAATTGTTGATTCATGATAATCAAATAATCACTTTTCTAACCCTACAGTTAATCTGCTTTCTGATGAAAATTAATGAAGTGGTGTTTAAGCTGATAGCCACAAGAATACTACACAGGTTTACCTCTACTAAAAAATAAGCTCACTAGCAGAGAGATGGACCCAGACAAGAGAGATTTACATACCTAAATAATTGCTTTGTGTAGGAGTTAATAAGATGCAAACACCTATTGATTTACTGATAATTAGACATTAGTAACTATTCCTTGTGAAAGGAAGCATTGAGAACAACCAAAGCCACTTAGAAAGTCTACGATCTATTTTTTGTCAGAATCATATCAGATGCAATGTTACAAATTATTTCATGTTCTGAGACACAGTAAGTTGTGCCTGAAAGAGCCGGCTTTCTGGGTCCCTTCCTTTTTATTATCAATGTGGAACACTTGTGTATGCATGGTTTTTAAAATTAAAAATGTGCATACTAATAAATTTACTCTGAATCATGGCAGAAGTTAGTAAATACATATAAGTCTTTTTTAAAAATGAGAATGAAGTCACGATCATAATGTAGAAAAAAAAGGCCACCTGAAATTCTATAGCCAGAAATTGCAATTGCTGACAGGAATAAGCCAAGTAGTGTAGTTATCAAGCCTGGTAGCATGTCAAATCACAAGAGTTTATATACCTCTACCTCTACAAAACAACAGTACCTTATGTGTATTTTTTATTTTTTAATGTAATAGAGGCAGAGTAATCACAGGGCTTCAGGAGGTCAAGGCAGGGGGATTGCTTGAGGTCAGGAGTTCAAGACCAGCCTGGGAAATCTAGTGAGACCTGCATTTACAAAAAGTAAAAAAGTGGAATAAAATAAAAAAACTATATTATATATAATAATTAGCCAGGCCTAGTGGTAGGCACCTGTAGCTCTAGTCCCAGCTACTCAGGAGGCTGAGTTGAGAGGATTGCTTAAGCCCATGATTTTGAGGGTGCAGTCAGTTATGATGGCACTACTGCACTCCAGCCTGGGCAACAGAGCAAGACTCTGTAACTAAAAAGAGGCAAAAAGTAATATGAATGCAGATATATACCCACGGGCTTATATATGTACACAGACAAAAATCAACAAAAGATATTGTGGTTTTCCAATTGTGATTCCAATGAGAAATCAACTCATTTAAGAAATTAAGTAAAGTGGAAGCTAAACATTTCAAAAACAGCTATAAAAAGGTCTTATATACATTAAAAATATCAAAATAGCAACATATATTTAATTTTATTAAAGTGAGAATGTTTGAGACAGTAAAAAGTGTCACCTTATTTGAACTAGTCTTATGGGTAATCAGTAGGGAAAACCCTTTCGTTGTTTTAATAAAGACAGAATCGGGGGGGGATTCCCCTGTGCTAATATTCATGTGGAAAATAAATGAATACACTTTGGAAGAGAGGTAAGAAGAATCCGAAGTTGATTGGCTGCACTTTGGTTAATAAACACATGCTAAACCACACAAATATTCTCATTTTACATCAATTAATTTTATGGGCCTAAAAACATGTCATATTATTTTATAGATTATACTATTACTAGTATTGGATTGATAATATTCACCCATAAATACCAGGGCAACTAATTAAACTGAGTAGGAAAGGAGTACAAAGATTAATATATGTATTATGTATTTATATATGCAGAGTAATAAAATATGTATTGAAAAATACAGTATTGATTTAAAACAAGCAGAGTTTTGTTAAGCACTCCAAGGTACAGATACTGTTTTACTTTGCAATCAGGAACTTTTTTCATTTCTTATAATTTTGCTCTTCACATTAACTTGTCCCTGAGGTTTAAATATTTTTTTACATATTACTTATGTATGCACTAAAATTAAATTCATATCTCATGGAGGAATTTTATTTTAAGTAAAAATGTTTATATAAATGGAAAAGTTACAGAGTTTGCAAAATTAGCATCATGAGGGATGACTGAAACTGAAGCAATTCAGTGAAGATTTATAGAGAAAAAAATAAATTTTATCCCTAAATTATTACAACAAATGCTCCTTCTAGATTAAGGTGCTTCTGACCCTGCCTCCTATTTGAAAAGACAAAGTAGTGTTATTATTGCAAGGTTGCTCTTCAGATGGATAGAATCAAGGAAACTATCAAAACTTTTTCAAAATGCCAAATGTGACTAAAATTGTAATAATCTTGGCAAAATTTCAATACAAATACAGTCATTAATATTTTTAAAGAAGCATCTCCTTCTTTTTATGTAGGATTTCTTTTCTCTTTTGTCTTCAGACAAAGGAGTCAATGTGCACTCTCTGGGAATGATGGCTAACCCAAATTACTAAACTAGTTCTAATACCAGTTCCAAATTATCAAGTGGCTTCAAGCAAGTTACAAAGCTTTTTGAGCTTTTCTCTCATCGTTGATCAAGAAATGAATAGCAGGGTTTTCTTGTTCAAAAACTCCCTTATTTTAATTCTATAGAAATGTTATCTAAGTGTGTGGATGGAATATTCCTTACAGTGTAATCTCAGAAAGAGTATCATGGTAATAATCTCTTAGAAGTCAGAACACATCCAAATACACTATTGTGTTTTCTGTTTCAGTAAATATATGATTCCGCAACTCCTATACATTATGTTCAGTTCCAAAGTATTGTAGTTTCAGGAATTAAAAGTGAATATGTATTAAAATGATTCTCATCTTTACATAACCAACTATGATCATAATGGAGTCAATTACCCATATTCTTTCACCTTCTTGTAAAAAAACATACTCTGCTTACTTAACAAAGGTTTCACATAGAGCATTTAAAATAGTGCATATGATAATATTCCAAAAAACAAACAAACAAAAAAAAAAAACCCATTAAAAATGGTGTTACAATGATGAAATCATAATGTTTCTTAATCAATGTTCCCAAGGAATAATGATCAGGATTAATGCATCAGTGTCATCAAATTGTATATGATGTCAAAACATAAAGTTGTGCCTACATCTATTTTTGAATATCCAGATGTTTGGAGGTATTCAGGCATGGTATTGAGTTTTTTATCAAAGTAATCTAGATATGTTGGCAATTGGCAATCTTAGTCTATGCTGAGCCTGGACTTTATCCCTTAATGTGATTCAGATGTTTCCAAGTGTTAACACACTCACTGAATTACACTCACATAGTTATTGAAAATATTATGATCCCATAAATATAGTAACTCAAACTAGCACCTTTGTCTAGCCCATTTCTCCAAATCCAGAGTGGTGAAGCACAACCAGTTGTTCTGACGTGTGTACAAATTGTTCTGGCATTAACCAATTCATGGCCTAGCATGCAGCATTTGGTTTAATGGCCCCCAGTCTGAATAGATTTCTTGATTGGAATCACTAGAGATAGCCTGAAGTGTCCCTTTGTTGAGATCAAGTTTTTCTTGGCTTTCAGTAGCACAGCATGAGAGGGATGAAATTTGGCACTCAGTATCTAAGCTGTCATTTGGAAATTTCGGATTTGGATTCTCTTCTCGGCATTTAGACTTCTTAATTCAAACCATACTATACTCCCTGAGCACTAGTGCCTTATCTTCCTGCAGGGAAGGAAAAAGCAACTTTCAAATGTCACCTGGATCACCATGTCACCTGAATATCCTTGAAGCTATTAATGGGAATTTCAATGACAGCATTATGGCTATCTTCAAAGTGCCAATGACTTCTATTAATGTTCTATGACTAAAAATTTTACTGATCTCTTTTATTTAAAATGAATCAAAATCCTTCGCTAAAGTATTTTAGACATGTTGACCTCTTTCTGACCACTAAATTTCCACAACGTGATACACCAGTTCTTTATCAGAAAATCATTAGAAGTCATCAGAACAACCATTTTTGCCCACTGTACTAAAATATATACATTCCTAACAAATTTTTAGTAACTTTTACCTAGAAATTATTATATTAAGACAACAATAACATCAAACAAACAACAGGAAAAAAAACTTTCATAGTTTTAATCAAGAAAATATCCCCACTTCTACATTTTTCTTCCCCAAAAGACACTTTCTCTTATAGTATCACAATTTCACAATGGCATACAAGTACATTCTCTTATGCATTTGATTTTACCTTATTCTAATTAATACATAATATACCTACATAAGAAAGTACAAATCATAAGTGCACAGCTTGATGCATTTTCTTAAACTGAACATCCCTATGAAGCCAGCACTCAGATCAAAAAAGAGAATGTCGCCACACTATAGAAGTCTCTGCCAGACCCCTTATCTTTACTTCTGACATAATGGATTACCTTTAACTCTTTTTGAACTTGACAGTGTGTACAGTTTTGTAACTGGCTTCTTCAGCTCACATTATTCTATGGTATTTATGCATATTTATGTGCATAGTTTGTTCTTCTCATTGCTTTACAATATTCCATTGTAAGACCATACCATGATTAATTTAACCATTCAACTGCTGATGGACATTTGAGTGGTTTCCAGTTTGTGAATATCATAAAAGTCCTGTTATGATCCTTTGAGCACATGTATCTGGTAATCATAGACACATAAATAAAAACGTATATACACATACAGGTGGAATTGGTGTGGGTTAGGATATGCACATATTCAACCTTAGTAGATGGTGCCACATGGTATTCCAAAGAAGTTTACTAAATTTTACTTTCACCAGCAATATAGAAAAGTTGGAGTTGACCTGCACTTCACCAATATTTGGCAGTGTCTGTAGATTATTTTCATTGTTCTGGAGGATGTATAGTAGTGTTTCTATCTTGTTTGATTTACTTTTGTCTCATAACTAATCAACTTGATTATCTTTACATGTATTTACTGTCCTATTGAATATGTCAGTTGAAGAAGTCCTTGTTCAACTTTTCCCTTTGGTCCACTTTTATGTTTTGGTGAACCAAGCATCATAATTATACATACAGATAGTTGCATAAAATTTAAAGCTAAAAGAATTTTGATATTTTTTTATAGAGGAGTTACATGTTCACAGCAAAACTGAGCACGGGGTACAGAGAATACACTCCTTACCTCCACACATGCACAACCTCCCCCGACTATCAGTATCTTGCAATAAACTGGTGTATTTGTTACAATAGTAAAACTTATATTGACTCATTATTATCACAAAATGCCCATAGTTTACACTGGGGTTCATGCTTGGTGTTACGCATTCTGTAGGTTTTGACAAATGTGTGATGGTATGTGTCCACTATTATATTATACAGAACAGTTACACAGCTGGAGAAATTCTCTGTGCTTCACCTACTCATGTCCCCTTCCTGTAACCCCTGACAATCATTGATTTTTTTTTTTTTATTGTTTTTATAGTTTTGGCTTTTCCGGAGTTTCATGTAGTTGGAATAATAGAAACTTAGCCATTTCAAATTGGCTTCTTTTAGTTAGTAACATGCATTTAAGTTCTGTCTTTTCATGGGTTTATAGCTCATTTCTTTTTAGCATTTAATATTTTACTCTCTGGATTTATACCAGTTTAATTATCCATTCATCTATTGAAAGTCATTTTAGTTGACTCCAAGTTTTGGCAATTATGAATAAAGCCGCTATAAACATCCGTGCGTAAGTTTTCATGTGAGTTCTATGGTAAGCATGTTAAGTTTTATAAGAAACTGCCAAACCACCTTCCAAAATGACTATATCATTTTATATTCCAATCAACAAAGAATGAGAGTTTCTGTTGCTTCATATCCTCACCAGCATTTGCTTGTCAGTGTTTCTGATTTTGACCATTATAATGATGTGTAGTGGTATCACATTTCTGTTTTAATTTGCAATTCTCCAAATGATGCATCATGTTAAGCATATAAAAAATATGCTTATTTAGCATTTGCATGTCTTCTTCAATGACTTGTCTGGTCAGGTCTGTGTCCATATTTTAATCAAGTTGTTTGTTTTCCCGGTGTTGACTTTTAAAGGTTCTTTGTATATTTTAATAACAATGTCTTATCAAATGTATCTTTTGCAAATATGTTATCTCATTCTGGGGCTTTCTTTTGAATTTTATTTGATGTTTATTACCTTTTAATTATCATGACCATGTTTTTCATGAAGCAGAATATTTTTAATTTTAATAAAGTTCAGATTATTATTTATTTCTTTAATGAATTGTGCCTTTGATGTTGTATCCGAAATGTCATTATTATGCTTAAGAGTACCTAGATTTCCTCCTGATATCTTCTAGGAATTTTATAATTTTGCATTTTACATTTTGGACTATAATCCATTTTGAGTTATCTTTGTGAAAAGTATTGAGTCTATGTATGTCTAGATTTATGTTTTTGCATGTCGACGTCAGTTGTTACAGAACTATTAGTTGAAGAGATTACCTGTGTTCCATTATATTGCCTTTACTCTTTTGCCAAAGATTATTTGACTATATATAGGTGTATTTCTAGAATCTCTATTATATGTCATTGATATATCTTTTTATTATTTTACCAATAGAACACTGTCTTGGTTACTGTAGTTTTATAGTAACTCTTGAAATTAGGTAGTGTCATTTATCTTACTTTGTTTTTGTCTTTTAATATTCTGTTGGCTAGTCTGAGTCTTTTGCTCTCCATGTAAACTTTAGAATCAGTTTGTCAACATTCACAAAACAACTTGCTTGGATTTTTATTGTGACTGTGTTGAGTCTAGAAAAGGTGGGGATAACTAACATTTTTTGTAAATAATCAACAGATTTATTTTTTACTGTATATATATATATATATATACACACACACACACACGGTTTCTCTCTCTATATATAGTGTCTATATATACTATATAGTATATACATACACAGAATAATTGAAAATGTAGTACATAAAGTTCCATATACTCACCCCTCGTGTCTTCCCTATTACTAACTTCTTGCATTAGTATGGTACATTTGTCATAATTATGAACTAATATGGATGCATCTTATTAACTAAAATACACAGTTTACATTAGGGGTTCACTCTGTTGTATACTTTATGGGTTTTGGCAAATGTGTGACATGTATACACCATTACAATATTATACAGAGTAGTTTCACATCCCTAAAATTTCTGGGCTTCATCTATTCATTCTGGGTTTCACATCTCTAAAAATTCTGTATTCCGCTCCACTGACCCCTAGCAACGACTGATTTTTTTTGCTGTCTATATTTTTACTATTTCTAGAATGTCTTATAATTAGAATCATACAATATGAAGCCCTTTCAGACTGATAGCTCTCACTTAGCTGTATGCAGGTAAGGTTCTTCCTTGTCTTTTTCTGACTCAATAAGTCATTTCTTTTTATCACTGAATAGTATTCCCTTGTATGGTTGTGCCACAGCTTGTGATCTAGTGAAAGACACTTTTGTTTCTTGCAGTGTTTGGTGATAATAAATAAACATTCAAATGCAATTTTTTGTGTGTAGAAAATAGTTTTCAACTGAATTGGGTAATACCTAGGGGTGTGATTCTTGGATCGTATGGTAAGACTATGGTTAGCTTTGCAAGAAGCTGCCAGACTATCTCTTCCAAAGTGGTTGTACCATTTTGCATTCCCACCAGCAATGAATGAGGTACCTGTTACTCTACATCCTTGCCAGCACTGATTATAATTAGATTTTTGTTAATTTTTTGTATTTTAGCTATTCTAGTAAATATGTTGCAGTTTTCACAGTTGTTTGAATTTACAATTCCCTAATGACATAATGTTGAGCATATGTGGGGTAGATATCTGTATATCACCATCTACATTTTGGTGAGGTGTCTACCCAGATCATTTGCTCATTTAAAAATATATTTGTTTAACATATAAAAATGCTCAACATCACTAAATATCAGAGATATGTATATTAAAACCACAATGAGATACCACCTTACTCCTAAAAGAATGGTCAGAAATAAAAAGTTAAAAAATAATAGATGTTGGGGTGGATGTGGTGAAAAGGCAACACTTTTACACTGCTGGTGGGATTGTAAACTAGTATAATCACTATGGAAAATAGTATGGAGATTTGTTAAAGAACCAAAAGTAGAATTACCATTAGATCCAACAATCTCACTACTATCTACTAAAATAAAAATAAGTCATTACATGCAAAAGACACATGCACTCGCATGTTTACAACAGCACAATCTGCAAATGCAAAAATATGGAACTAACCTAAGTACCCATCAACTAACCAGCGGATATGGAGAATGTGATATATATACAACATGGATTAGCGCTAAGCCATAAAAAGAAAGAAAATAATATCTTTTCCAGCAATTTGGATGAAGCTGGAGGCCATTATTCTAAGTGAAGTAACGCAGGAATGAACAACCAAACATTGTGATTTCTCTCTTACAAGTGGAAGTTGAGGTATGAGGATGCAGAGGCATAAGAATGATAAAACAGACTTTGGGGATTCAAAGGAGAAGGGTGGGAGGAGAGTGAGGGATAAAAGGCTAAATATTGGGTACAGTGTACACTGCTCAGGTGACGGGTTTACCAATATATCAAAAATCACCACTGAAGAATTTATCCATATAACCTGAAATTACCCATACCCTCAAAATTATTGAAATAACAGTAAATTTTTAAGGAATGTTTGTTGTCTTCTGGAGATTTTAATTGCCTTTTAATTTAATATTTAATAAATATTTTCATTGATACATAGTAATTGTACATGTTTATGGGGTACATGAGATATCTTGATATAGGCATACAACATGTAATGATCAAGTCACGTTAATTAGAATATCCATCACTTCAAACATTTATCATTTCTTTGACAATTTTTAGTCTCTATCAATAAACATGGGTTATTTCACAATTAGTTTAGTTCTTTATTTTATCAGAGCTTTGAAGTTGTCTTTATATGGATTTTGTACATATTTTGGTAGACTTATACATAATTATTTCATTTTGAAGGGTGCTAATATAAATGGCATTGTATTTTTAGTATCAAATTCTAGTTTTTTACTTCAGACATATGAATACATGATTGACCCTTGTGAATTAATTTGGTGGCCTACAACCTTGCTATAGTTATTTATTTGTTCTAAGAATGTTTTGTCTATTCAAAGAGTTTTTAATTAAACATGTTATGAAACCAGCAACCCTGAAGCAGAACAATGCCATCAAATTATATTTCCTGCCCATAATTATTATCTTTATATCTTAAGAACTCCTATTATTATTATTTTATCATGGGACTATAGATGGTAAATACTATAGTGTTGTTTATCTGTAAATAGCTTTATTTCACCTACATATTTAAAGTGTGTTTTCTTTGAATATAGATTAATAGTTTGAAATTGTATTTTATTATTTTAAATATTTTACTTTTCCTTTCTGTTTTTCATTATTTCTATTAGAAATTCAACCATCATAATTCTAATTCCAAGAAGATGGATAAGATATAATTTCCCCTATTTCTCCTGCAATTAGCACAAAAAATCTTGACACTATGTGTAAAATAAATGTAAGACTCTGAAATTTGAACAGAGGACAGCAAGATGGCTGGGCATCGAGTAACCCACGAAACAAGGAATAACATGACGGTGAATTTTCTGGAGTTTCACTTATCTTATATATCCTTGACTTGAATCAAAAGAATTTGAGAATATGAAAATGCCAATGGGCACAGATTTTTTAAAAATCTCAAAAAGCATGCTTTCTTTAGACAAGTAACAGAAAAAAAAAAAGAATTCTAGCAAGACAGAAAACTTATAGATAACATCCGCTCTGCTACAGCCATGCAGTACACAAAAATCTGGGGCACATCTTCACTCATGCCAACAAAAGCTGAGTGGGAGCCTAGACTTCTACCCCTGCAATCTGTAAAAAAGATTCCCAACACCACCATTGGGGTGAGGACAAAGAAGCCAGGTGGGGAGTCAACACTTTTGCCTCTGCCCAGTGGTAATGAGGTCAAACACCTCCTCACCTCTGTTGAAGTATCAAGTGGACCACATGGGAGGAAGTGAAAAAGGATGCCTAACCATCACAGGCCTGGAGATATCAGTGGAACTGAGGGGAAGCTATGAATTCTATTCTCAACCAGTGGATACAAGAAGTTTCACCACTCCCAAGTATTAACAGAAGCTGAGTGAAGAACCCAAATTTCTACCTGTACATAGGAGTAAGAAAATAGTGCCCTGTCTTTCTCTGCCAGAGTAGTATCAGAAAAATTCCTATAACCTAAAGCTTAATATGATCCAAAGTCACACAATATGATACCAAAAATGTTTTTATTTTAATTAAAAATCCCTTCTCAGATAAAGAACCAGGAAGATATCAGTCTGGAAACAAAAAAGATAATCCATATTTTTTGACACTGGGATAACAGAGGTGTTAAAACTCTCTGACAAAGATTTTAAAGTAACTATCATAAACACGCCTCAATGAGCAGTAATAAACATTCTTGAAACAGATGACAAAATAGAAATTATCGGCAAAGAAATGGAAGACATAAAAAAGAGCCACGTAAACTGATAAAAAAAAAAAAAACTCTATGACTGTGAACTTGAAAAGAAAATGATAGAAATTGCTCAATCTGAGCAACAGGAAGAAAATACTTCAATAAAATAGAATAAACAGAGCCTCAGGTACCTGTAAGACTATCACAAAACATCTAACATATGATACTTCGGATATCCAGGGGAAGAAGAAAAATACAGTAGGGGTAAAAATGTACTCAAAGAAATAATGACTGAAAACATCCCAGATTTGACAAAAGACATAAACCTACAGAGTTAAGATGCTAAGAAAATCACCAACAGGATAATCCACCAAAAGATCTGTCAAGATCATAGTCAAACATCTAAAAACTAAAGGGAAAAATGAACTTGAAACCAGAAAAAGAACAATGACACTTCACTTGTAAGAGAAGAGTGATTTTAAAAAGCTTTGATTTTTCATCAGAAACCTTGTAGGCCAGAAAGAAGTGGCACAGCTTCCTTTAAGGACCAAAATAACTTTTTGTCAATCCATGATCTTATGTCCTGTGAGAATGTCCTTCAGGTAAATGGCAAAACATGGCATTCATAAAAGAAGAAACACTAAGAGAATTTGTCACCAGCAGACTTTCTCATAAAGAATGACTATAGGAAGTTCTCCAAACACAAAGGAAATAGTAAAAGAAATTTGGAATATCCAGAAAGAAAAAAAAATAATAATAATAAGCAAAAAATTATGAGTAAATCCAATAGACTTTCCTCCTCTTCTTTATTTTTCTAAATTATGCTTGAGGTTTGACACAAAATGTTTAACAGTGTCTGATACATTTCCATATTTTTGTAATGAAAATAGTGAAAACAATTATACTATAAATTGAGTCAGGTAGTAAAGGGATGTAAAGTGAGATACCGATAATTTACATGAACTGTAAAAATAATGACACCCATAGACTGTGATGAGTTGCATACGTATATTGTATTACTTAGAGCAACCACTAAAAAAACCATATGAAGTATTGCAGGTTGAATTGTGTTCCCAGAAAGTGTACATAGAGTCACAATCCTCAGTACCTCAAAATGTGACACTATTTGGAGATATGGTCTTTATAGAAGTAATCAAATTAAAATGAGATCCTTAGCTTGAAGGAATGGCTATTTCATTTTCTACTATATGAATGATTACTCATTGTATGTTTGCACCAAAGCATCACATGTACCCCATATATATATTTACTGTGTTCCAAACATAATGATATAGGCGGTAATACACTATAGCAGGAGTGGCCAAATTAATATATAACAAGTTAAATTTCTGGACAAAAAGTTATCAGACACAAAGATGAGCATTACATAATGCCCCAAAAAAAATGTTCAATCCACTGAAAAAACAGCAATCCTAAATGAGCATGAGTCAATCAACAGAGATGCAAACCATGCAGAACAGAGTATAATAGAACTGAAGGGGGAAGTAGATAAATCTACAATTACAGCTGGAGATTTCAACACCCTTCCCCCAACCATTTATATGGTAACAAGATAGAAAACAAAATTGGCCTCATTACCACTGGGCAGAGGCAAAAGTGTTGGCTCCCCACCTGAATTCTTTGTCCTCACCCCAGTGGTGGTATTCAAAATCTTTTTACAGACTGCAGGGGTAGAAGTCTAGGCTTCCCACTTAGTTTTTGTTGGCATGAGTGAAGGCGTGTGACAGATTTTTGTGTACTGCATGGCTATAGTAGGGTGGCTATTATCTATAAGTTATCTGTCTTGCTATAATTCTTTTTTTTGTTGCTTTTACTTGTCTAGGGAAAGCATGGTTTTTGAGATTTTAAAAAATCTGTACCTATTGGCATTTTCATATTGTCAAATTCTCCTGATCCAAGTCAAGATAAGATAAATGAAATTCCAGAAAATTCACCATCCTGTTATTCCTCGTTTCGTGGGTTCCTCAGGGCCTAGCCATCTTGCTGTCCTCTGTTCAAATTTTAGAATCTTGTGTTTATTTTACATATAATGTCAAGGTTTTTTTTTGTGCAAATTGCAGGAGAAATAGGGGAAATTATATCATCCATCTTCTTAGAATTAGAATTATGATGACTGAATTTCTAATATAAATAATGAAAAACAGAAAGGAAAAGTGAAATCTTTAAAATAATAAAACAGAATTTCAAACCATATGTCAAAGATATAGAAGAATTCAACAACACCAAACTGAATATAATTACCGAAAGATAACAAGAAAATATTTATACACTTGGAAAATAAACAAAGAGTCAAAGAAATAATAATGTGTCAAAGAAAACAATAATTTTAAAAGTAGAAAAATCTTAATGAAAATATAAATGTAATATGTCAAAATATACAAGAAAAAACTAAAGTAGTGTTGAGGAAAATTTCTAGCAGTAAATTAATCATCTAAACTCTCATCTTAAGAACCTAGAAAAAAGAGAAAAATAGAACCAAAGCAAGCAGAAGAAAGGGAACAAAAATACATGAGAAAGAATCAATGAAATCTAAAACAAGATTTTGAAAATCACTAAGTAATATCAACAAATCAATAAGCTAGTTCCTTTAAAAGATCAATTAAATTGCCAAACATCTAGCACAAATGACAAAGAAAAAAGAGAGAATACACAAATTACCATTATCAGGAATGACACCGGAGATATCACTTTATTTTTTATTTTTGTATGTATGTAATATGTGCATATATTTATGGGGCACATGACATTTTTGATATAGGCATACAACACATAATAATCATATCAGGGTAAATAGAGTATCTATCACCTCAAGCATTAATCCTTTCTCTGTATTACAAACAATTCAATTTTATTCCTTTAGTGATTTGTAAATGTACAATAAATTATTGTTTACTGTAGTCACCCATTGGGCTATCAAATACCAAATCTTATTCATTCTATTAACTATACTTTTGTATCCATTAGCCATTCTAATTTCCCTCACCACCCTCCTCAGCCCACTACTTTTCCAGTCTCTATTCTACTGGTAACCATCATTCTACTCTCTATTTCCATGAGTTCAATTGTTTTAATTTTTAGCTTCCACAAATAAGTGATAACATAAGTAATTTGTCTTGATGTCTTGCTTATGTCACTTCACATAATGACCTCCAGTTCCATCATGTTGTTATGAATGACAGGATCTCGTTCTTCTATATGGTTGAATAATATCATTCCATTGTGTACATGTATTACATTTTCTCTATCCATTGGTCTGTTTATAGATACTTAGGTTCCTTCCAAATATTGGCTATTTGAATAGTGTTGCAAACATGAGAGGAAGTGCAGATAGCTCTTTGATATATCAACTTCCTTTCCTTTGGGTATATATCTAGAAGTGGGTTTGCTAGGTTGTATGGCAGCTCTACTTTTAATTTTTTTGAAGAACCTACAAACTGTTCTCCATAGTGGTTGTACTAATTTACATTTGAATCAACAGTGTATGGGGGCAGAGGGGTCCCTTCTCTCCACATCCTTGCCAGCATTTGTTATTGCATGTCTTTGGACAAAAGTCATTTTAACTGGGGTGAGATGATTTCTCATCGTAGTTTTGATTGGCAATTCCCTGATGATCAATCACATTGAGAACTTTCTTATATACCTGTTTGCCATTTTTATGTCTTCCTTTGATAAATGTCTATTCAGATCTTTTGTCCACATTTAATCATTTTATTAGATTTTTTCCTACTGAGTTGTTTGAACTCCTTATATATTCTGGTTATTAATCACTTATCAGATAGATAGTTTGAAAATATATTCTCCCATTCTGTGAATTGTCTCTTCACTTTTCTGATTTTTTTCTGTGCTGTGCAGCTTTTTAACTTGATGTGATCTTATTTGTCCATATTTGCTTTGGTTGTCTGTGCTTGTAAGGTATTACTCAAGAAATATTTGCAGAGACCAAAGTCCTGAAGGGTGTCCCAATGTTTTCTCATAGGAATTTTATAGTTTGAGGTCTCAGATTTAAGTCTTTAATCCATTTTGATTTGATTTTTGCATATGGTTTCATTCATCTGCATATGGATATCCAGTTTTCCCAGCACCATGTGTTGAAGACATTGTCCTTTCCCCAGTGCATGTTCTTGGCAACTTTTTCAAAAATGAATTCACTGTAGATATTTGGATTTGTTTCTGCATTTTCTTTTCCGTACCATGTTGTTTTGGTTACTGTAGCTCTG
This sequence comes from Piliocolobus tephrosceles, assembly GCF_002776525.5. Taxonomy (NCBI): domain Eukaryota; kingdom Metazoa; phylum Chordata; class Mammalia; order Primates; family Cercopithecidae; genus Piliocolobus; species Piliocolobus tephrosceles. The sequence goes on from NC_045439.1 coordinate 20,207,105, forward strand.
TCATGTAATTTGAAGTCAGGTAATGTGATCCTTCCAATTTTATTCTTTTTGCTTAGGGCAGCTTTGGCTATTCTGGGTCTTTTGTAGTTCTACATAAATTTTAAGATTGTTTTCTCTATTTCTGTGAAGAATGTCATTGGTATTTTAATAGGAATTATATTAAATCTGTAGGTTGCTTTGGGTAGTATAGACATTTTAACAACATTTATTCTTCTAATCCACGGAGATGGAATGTTTTTGCATTTTATGTCCTCTTCAGTTTCTTGCATTAATATTTTATAGTTTACATTTTAGAGATCTTTCATTTCTTTAGCTAATTCCTAGATATTTAATTTTATTTGTAATTGTTATAAATGAGATTACTTTCTTGATTTCTTTTTAAGATTCTTTGTTGCTGGCATATAGAAATGCTACTAATTTTTGTAAGTTGATTTTGTATCTGAAACTTTACTGAATCGGTTTACCAATTCTAATACTTTTTTGGTGTAGCCTTTAGGTTTTTCCAAATATAAGATAATATCTGCAAATAAATCATAACTTAACTTCTTTCTTTCCAATTTGGATGCCCTTTATTTTTCTCTTGTCTGATTTATGTACCTGGGACTTGCAGTACTATGTTGAATAACAGTGGTGACAGTGGATATCCTTGTCTTCTTCCGGATCCTAGAGGAAAGACTTTCAGTTTTTCCCCATTCAGTATAATACTAGCTGTGAGTCTGTTGTATATCATTTTTATTGTGTTGAGCTATATTTCTTCTATATTCAATTACTTGAGGATTTTTATCATGAAGAAACGTTGAATTTTATCAGATGCTTCTTCACCATCGATTGAAATGATCATATAGTTTTAGTTTTCATTATGTTGATATGATGTATCACATTAATTGATTTGCATATGTTAAACCATCTTTGCATGCCTGGGATAAATCCTACTTGGTTGTAACGAATCATTTTTTTAATGTGTGGCTGAATTCAGTTTGCTAGTGTTTGCATTCGTGTAAATCAGGGATATTGGCCTGTAGTTTTCTTTCTTTGTTTTTGTTTTTGTTTTTTTCTGATTTTGGTATCAGGGTAATTAATAGTGGTCTAAGATAAGTATTTTGGATGTATTCCTTTCTTCTGTATTTTCTGGAATAGTTTGAGTAGGTTTGCTATTATTTATTTAACTGTTTGATATTCAACAGAGAAAACATCAGGTCCTTAACTTTTCTTTGCTACGAGAGCTTTTATTGTGGCTTCAGTCTTGTTACTTGTTATCTGTCTGTTCAGGTTTTGGGTTTCTTTACAATTCAATCTTGAAAGGTTGTATGTGCCTAGAAATTTATCTTTTTTTTTTCTAGGTTTTTCCAATTTATTGACATATAATTGCTCGTAGTAGCCTCAAAAAGTCTTTTCAATTCCTATGGTAGCAGTTGTAATGTCTCCTTTTTCATCTCTGATTTTATTTATTGGGGCCTTCTCTCTTTGTTTCTTAGTCTGGCTAAAGGCTTGTCAATTTTCTTTAATCTTTCAAAAAATCAATTTTTTATTTTGCTAATCTTTTATATGACTTTTCCTGTTTTAATTTTATTTATTTCTGTTCTAACATTTATTATTTCCTTCCAAAAATCTTGGATTTGGTTTGTGCTTGCTTTTCTAGGTCCTTAGGTTGTTTATTTGAAGTTTTGTCACTTTTCTGACGTAGAAAAATGTTTTTTCACTTTTCTTGCTGCTATAAACTTTCCTCTCATTACTTCTTTCATTGCATCCCACAGGTTTTGGAATGTTGTGCTTCTGTTTTAAGAAATTTTTCAATTTCCTTCTTAATGTCTTCGTTGAGTCACTGGTCATTAAGGGGCAAATTGTTTAATTTCCATGTGTTCATATAGTTTTCAAAACTCCTGTTTTGATTGATTTCTAGTTTTATTCTATTGTGGTGAGAGAAGACATTTGATATAATTTTATTTTTGGGAGGGGGATTTTTCTAAGACTTGTGACTTAACATATGGTCTATGCTTGAGAATGATTCATGTGCTAAGGAGATGAATATGTATTCTGTAGCCATTGGATAAATTTTTCTGTAAATATCTATTAGGTCCATTTGTTCTGCAGTGCAGATTAAGTCTGATTTATTTTTCTTGATTTTCTGCATGGATGATCTCTCCAATGCTAAAAGCGAGTGTTGAAGTCTCCACCTATTATTATTGTATTGGAGCCTAGCTCTCTCTTTACTTCTAATAATATTTTTTATATATCTGAGTGCTCCAATGTTGGAGGCATGTATATTCAAAGCTGGTATTAATATATTCTCTTGGTAAACTGACCTCTTTATCATTATATAATTACCTTCTTTGTCTCTTATTAAAGTTTGTGCCTTGAAATCTATTTGGTCTGAAATAAGTATAGTTACCCCTGATCTTTTTTAGTTTCCATTTGCATAGAATACCTTTTTCCATCCCTTTATTATCAGTCTACATGTGTCTTAATAGGTGAAATGTGTTTCTTGTAGGCAATACATTGTTGTTGGGTCTTGATCTTTATCCATTCAGGTATTCTATGTCTTTTGATTGGAAAGTTTAGTTCATTTACATACAATAATATTATTGATGGTAAAGACGCACTCCTGACATTTTAAAAATTTGTTTTCTGGTTGTTTTGTGGTCTGCTCTTCTTTCTCTCTTTTGCCAGGAAAGTACAGTGGAGCTGGTCATTTTAATTCAATCAGGAGCTAAACTGAATTGAGGCTGAGTTGTAGATTTAGCAATGTTCTTTCCACTCTAAATCTCCTTGCTTACTGAATTGTAGCTGAGAATCTGTGGTATTATTCACAGAGGCCCCTGACACTGGTATGTCCTGAACACTAATCATTGTCTCCTCAAAATATTAATACTGTGAAACTTTTATTAAAAAAAAATTTTTATTTGCTTTTTAACTTTTACCTCTGAAGATTCCAATGTAGAAAATTGTCTTGCAGGAAAATTCTGTCAAAGGCTTCAGCTCAGATTTCTCTTCCTTTTTACCAGAATTTCAGCCCTCAATAATCTAAATTTGTCTCTGCATCCCTGCCAGATTCTTTTATGGTGAGATTCTTCTCAGGATGTCTCTAAGAGGAATGAGAGAGTCCAACATTGAAAATGTTCCTAGAGTTTTAAACTGTCTCCCAAGCAAAAACAACCAAAAAGACATTCCAAATGGATGATCATTTAGTTTTTGTTTAAATATATACAAGTATGGCAATAGTCTCTGTAAAATGCGTTGGTTTATACTTTAGAACATTATAATTGTTAAGAACAGCTGACATTAGTGTAGTCCTTTGGAACACTTTCAAGTATTATCTCCACACTGAAAATATTCTAGAAAGTCCAATATGGACATTTTTCAAATTTGAGAAAATCTCAACCCTACGCCACTGAATAAAACAATATTGCCTTATTATTCAACTTAGAGTACATTGACAATTATTGTTATTCAGATCTCTAGATAGTTTGAGCCTCTTTACTCTTTTCTAGCTCTTCTCTTCTCCCTCCATTGCCTTCTGTCTTCACTGACACTCTTTCAGTTCCTAATGCTGGAAGCTTCCTACCTCAGCTCAAGGACTTTACCTATCTCTTCTATTCCAACTGCCTGACACATCTGACACCACACATAACTGTCTGAGAATGTGTTTTAGCCTTTTGTCACAACTCCATTCAAAGCACAACACATTTTTCCTTATAGCTTTTGTTACCATTATCATTGTAGGTTAAGTTAAGCCACTATGACTAATTTATTTCTTCCTCACTTAACAGTATGTACCATAGATTTTACTGCTCATTCACACCATAACCTGAACACAGTACTTTAAATCTTAAAATATAGAAGTTTGGGGGAACATATAAACATATATTAAGTGACAGCAAGAGACAAAGACTGAAGAAAGTAATACATGTACTATCTTTACTCCTAATGTGGGTGGGCCACATCCAATCAGTTGAAGACCTGAATAGAACACAAATGTTGACCTTCCCATAAGTAAGAGTGAACTCTTCCTGCCTTTCTGCTTTGAGCTGGGATGATAGTCCTTTCTTGCATTCACACTAAATGAAACATTGGCTCTTCTCAAGCCTGCCAGGTTTTGTGCTGGAAGTATACTGTTAGCTTCCCTATGTATTTAGTTTGCCAACTGCAGGTCCTGGTACTTCTCAGCCTCTTGATACAATACCTTAAAATAACCCCATCAATTTGCAAACATCTATATCTATATATCTATATATGTCTCTTATTCTCTTTCCCTGGAGAACTCTAATACAAATGATTTCCTCTTCTTAATAATACCTAATTTGAGACCAGCCTGGACAACATAGCAAAATCTCATCTCTAGAAAAAAAAAAAAAAAAGAATTACTCAGGCATGGTGGCACACACTTGTAGTCCTAGCTACTCAGGGTGGGAGGGGAGCTGAGGCTGGAGGATCTCTTGAGCCCAGGAAGTCAGGGCTTCCAATCAGCAGTAATTGTGCCACTGCACTCCAGCCTGGGTGACAGAGGGCGATCCTGTATCTAAAATAAAATAAGTATAACTAGCTTTAGTATCTTTGATTATTTTTCATAAAATTTCTAAAACACTTACTTCATTCACTAGTGCTTTTTTCATTATTAAGGTAATCTAAACCCCATATATAATTAAATCTGGCGCAGTAACTTTTTAAAGGTGTTTACATACATATTTTATCTCTTTATTTTCCCATAATGTGTCTCATCCAAGCAGGGGAAACTATTTTTGTGTGTTTTCTTGCCAAGAGGAGATTTGTAACAAGGAAAAACACAGAAATTGCCCGTAAGAAAATTCTCAGCCGGACGTGGTGGCTCACGCCTGTAATCCTAGCACTTTGGGAGGCTGAGGAGGGCGGATTGCCTGAGCTCAGGAGTTCGAGACCAGCCTGAGCAACATGGTGAGACTCCGTCTCTACTAAAATACAAAAAATTAGCCAGGCATGGTGGCATGCGCCTGTAGTTTCAGCTACTTGGGAGGCTGAGGTAGGAGAATTGTTTGAACCCGGGAGGCAGAGGTTGCAGTGAGCAGAGATTACGCCACTGAACTCCAGCCTGAGCAACAGAGTGAGACTCTATCTCCAAAAAAAAAAAAAAAGAAAAGAAAAGAAAAGAAAAGGAAAGAAAATTCTCTTTAAGGCATCTAAGTTTTTTTCAAAACCTCAACGCACTGAGGAGATTATGCTGAATGTCCTGTAAGGACCAGAGAAGTAGAAACATTCTTAAGAGAAGGAAGGAGTTTCCTAATCAAGAAAAGTCTGTTACTTTTTGCCCCACTTCCCTGACTTTGCCCTGGAGGGAGTAACATCAAGAGAAATATTACTTAGATCTAAGCTTGTCAATGATTCTTGGGTTCTATGTGGGGCACAGAAGCAGTAAAGCTAACAGGCCCCAGGGAACACAGGGACAGGAGGCTTTGTGGTGATTGAGGCAGACAAATAGCCAAAGGCTATTTGTGCTATTTTAGGCCACTGAGAATTTGCACTATCCTGGGATGCAAAAAGATTTTAAGGAAAAATGAGATTATCTTTCAGGGCCCCAGGGCAGATTGAGAACTCAGAGTAAAACATCAAACTCACACAAGACCAGGAAGTATTGTTCAATATGTTGGATACCTGGATTCATGGACTGGAATTTATACTTTTTAATATAGCCTATTCGCCACAGAAAGATGACCTGAGGACTAACCTTGTTCATCCTTTTCACAAACTTTAGATATAGTACTTGTAAGCTTATCTTCCAATAAGTAAAACAGGACAGAGACATCAAGGCTAGTTAAACTAGATTGAACTGGTTGAGTCACAAAAAATAGGTGATGACACATACTCATAATTAGGCTTCAAAGTTGACAATTCATGGAGAAACTAGTTAAAGTTCACTTTTCTTTGAGTAATCATAATTTAAACTTTCTGCAAAATAGGAAACATCATGGTATTTGGCTTATTCTTAATCAGATGTTACTATCATCATCATTTACATGTAATATTTACATAACATTTAATGTAAGCTTTGGAACCAGATCTCAGAGACAATCCATCTGCATAAACATTTGCAAAAATGAAAGTATAGCCTACGGAAAACAATAATGTCTCAGAATATCACCCATAACAATCCTCAAATCTCAGGAATCAACATATTTTTATTACTGTTGGCTATGAATTCCACCGTAAATTTTTGTCCCGATTAGAAAAATATGAATACATTAATTCACTTCCTCTTAACTTTTCTGTATCTTCTTGTTTTCAGAAAGCCAGTTATTTGTGATAGCTATAGCTAACAAGCACATTTGTTTACTTCTCAGCTCTAGCATGTCTAGGGAAGGTTTAAGGATTTGAACGCTCTCTTTCTCTGACCCAAAGCAGAGCTATTAACTGCAGAGAACACTAGCTGTTGCTTCTAATAAAAAACAAAGGCAAACAAAGATAAAACACATGCAAAACAACACAAAATAAACAAACCAAAATTCTGGAAGGGCAGAACAAGGTTGGATTACTACAACAACCTATGGCTCTTTGGGTATTTCTCAATAGAAGAGTGTTTTTTTTTTTTTCTTTCTCCTTCTTTCATTGATTTTCATTCAAGTTATTGGCCATATCATTCAAAAAGCCATTCCACATTGCAGACAGTTAAAATATTGTGAATAATAGAAATGTATACAGATGTCATCATTCAATAAATGCTTATGGTTGCCTGCCTTGTACTGGGTACTGGGGTACTGATTACATAACAGTGAAAAAAAAATCAGATAAAAAATCACTTCCTCTATGGAATTTGTATTCTAGTGGGAGTATGTGTGGATGGGATGGGGGCAAATAAAACATAAAATAAATGAAAAATAACAATAGGAGCTAGGTTTGGTGGTTCACACCTGTAATCCCAGTACTTTGGGAAGCCAAGGCTGATGGATAACTTCAGATCAGGAGTTTGAGACCAGATTGACCAAGATGGTAAAACCACATTTCTACTAAAAATACAAAAATTAGCCAGGTGTAGTGGTACTTGCCTTTAGTCCTAGCTACTCAGGAAGCTGAGGCACGAGAATCACTTACACCCCGGAGGTGGAGGTTGCAGTGAGCCGAGATCATACCTTCGATAAAAAGGGTTTCTTAGTTTGTATGCTCTGCTGTAACAGAATGCTATAGACCTGGTGGTTTATAAACAACATAAATTTATTTATTACTGTTCTAGAACCTGGAAGTCCAAGATCAAGGTGCCTGCAGATTCAGTATCTTGTGAGGGCTTGCTTCCTAATTTAGAGGAGGCTTTTTGCTGTGTTATCACATTACAGGAGTAGAAAGAATAACTCTCTTGGGCCTCTTTTATAAGGACACCAATTAACTCAAAAACACCCCCTCTCCAAGTAACATCAAATTAAGAATTAGGTTTTAATGTATAAAGTTGAGGTGGGGTACAAAATTCAGTCTAAAACATCAGATTGTCTGTGATTTTAAATCATTGATGATCTCACTAAAAAGTAAAGGTCTGAAGAAGGTGACAGCACAGATGGCGAGGATACCTTAGAGAGTGGCATTCCAGGGTGGAGAGAGCTACAGGGGAAATGTCCTTAAGGTGGAAGCATACCTGATTTGGTAGGAGAGAAACTAAGAAGTATTGTGGCAAGAGGAGAGTGATCAAATAACATAGAAGAGTAAGTCAAAGAGGTAATGGGGTGGCAATCATCTGGGGACCTCCAAACCATTTTACCATTGACTTTTACCCTGGGATAGATGGAAAGCTATTGGAAACTTTGAACTAAGGAGTAATGTAATCTGAACTCACTTTTAAAGGGATTATTACTCCAGCTGTTGTGTTGAGGAAAGACTACTGGGGGCTAAGGGTAGAACACAGCTAGAAGTTCAAGCCAGGAAGAGAGGGAAGACATTTACAATAATACAGTGGATGGCAGCTGGTTGACTGGAGTACAGTGCTTGGGGAGGAAAACATGGGAACTGCTGGTCAGAATCTGCATATATTCTGAAGGAAGGCCACTGTTTGTTAGTGAACTGAATAGAAGAGGAGAGAGGAACAGAGGAGTTGAGAATATTTCTTCTGAAGAAAAGGCAGGGTAGGGTTACCAAAACTGGATTTCAGGACATTGACCCAGCCAAGAGATAAAAATTTGGGAGTAGTGTGTGCTAGATGTATTTACAACCATGGGGAAGGATGAAATAACCAAGTGAGTAAGGGACGGTAAAGAAGGGAATGAGAAAAATAAGAAACTAATCAGAAAGCGTTTCCCCAATTAGGCTAAAATCTGAAGCTTGTTGCAGTTATAGCTTTACCTGTTTTAATTAGTAACATTTAGGAAACTCACTAAATGCAGGCACTGCGAAGAAGTGGAGATATAATAATATGTTAGTGATAATCCTTCCCTCAAGTCTAGTTTTGGAAGGGGATTAAAATAATGATAATAACCTTAGAGAATTATTTGCTTAACAGATGGAAATAAATATATTAACCTGGTGTACTGTTACAAAAGTTGTTGTGGTATGCGTGTGTTCTAAGGGATTTCAGAAATGTAAGTAACATCATGTGAAGATGCTGATAACCGTGATAACAGGAATGATGATAGTGGTTAATCTTTACTTGGTGCGAAGGAGAGCATCCACGCTGGTGAGATCGGGTGGAGAAATGAATAAGGAACTTAGATATGTTGAATCTGAAGTATTTGTGGAGCACACATGAGGGAAGCCAAGCAACAAATGGATGAAAACCCAGATTTCTAGGGGATGATCAGTGGTTGGCTTGCAGATATTCTCTTCCAAGCAGTATATCCGGAGTAAAACAAAAATTGATCCATGACAGAACCATGGAAAAGATCTACTTTTCAGAATTTTGTAAAGAAAGTCAGAAAGTAGTCAGAAAAGTAAGAGAGCTTTCATGATGGCCAAGTTAAAAAAAAAAAAAAAAAAAAAAAAAGAGGCAAGAGAACCAACTCATGTCTCCAGTAAGAAGATAATGGCTGAAATTTGTGAATTGAATTTGGCAATAAGGACATTATTGCCAATAACTACCAAGATAATTTCAATAAAGAGGCAAAAGCAATAATGCAATGAGCTAAAGGGCAAATGTGAAACCAAGAATCAGAGATGTTAGTGGAGCCTTGACTTCTAAAAGTCCATCTGATTAGTAAGGGAGGGTGATGTCACAGCAGTACAGTAACAGGAGGCATCTGTTGTGACTGCTCTTCATGTTTGAGAACGTATGTAAGACAGAGGAAAGAAGTCATAAACAAGCCTAAAACAGAAAACTAGAAAAAACAACAAGACGTGATGAATAACTACTAAAGGTAGGGGAATAATGACCGGAAACACATCTCAGCCTCTGAAAAGGAAAGCTTCATTTAGACAGCTTGAAATTGAGGGTAGTCAGAAATTAAAAGAGCACACACATGACCTTAAATTAATCTAAGTTGGTTGAAGACATTCTCTGAGAATAAGGAAGATTAAAAACAGGTAGGAGGCAAGACATGGTGGCTCATGCCTGTAATCCTAGCACTTTGGAATCTGAGGCCAGTGGATCGCTTGTGCCCAGGAGTTCAAGACCAGCCTTGGAAACATAGCAAAACCCCATCTCTACAAAGAAAAAAAGAAAACACACACACAAAAATTACCCAGATGTAGTGATGTGCTCTTGTGGTCCCAGCTGTTCACGAGGCTGAAGTGGGAGGATTGCTTGAGTCCAGGAAGTAGAGGCCTCATTGAGCTATGATTGCATCATTGCACTCCAGTCTTGGTGACAGAGACCCTGTCTCAAAAACCAAACCAAAACATCAACAACGAATAACAAGATGGGCAGGAAATTAGAGGAGACTGGTGATGGAGATTCTTGGTGTTGGAAATAAGAAAGAGTAGTGTGTGTTCAAGGAACAGGAGATTCAAAAGGTGCTGAAGCGATTATGGATACTGGAGATCACAAATTTAGAATGTTTTCTTTTCATTTGCTTGTTATACCCAGGAATTTATATGCCTACAAAAGGCAGGGGGTTGTACTGAAAGATCAAAAATACAGTGTCTTAATGAGACAGTCGGGCCCTTGAATTGAGCTATGCTCAGAATCAGTTGGGCGCCTAGACTGGGTCATTGGAGTCAATAAATATCTGGACACTGGTTTGGAGACAATAAATTAATTTTTGCTTCAATAATTTGAGTTAGGTCTCTGTTCTTACAACTAAATGTGTTACAACTCATTTTCTAGGGTATGTAGTAAAGTATGGAAGGCCAAGAAGGGGATGACAAGAAGAAAAAGGGAAAGTAATGTCTACAGAAGCTAAGAGCAGGTGAGGTGATGGTAAAACTGTGATAATGTTGGAATGATAAGAGATTGTGTAAGAGATGCACATTAGATTCCTGACGTGAAGCAATTCTAAGAAATAATGCCCAGCTCTGAACTAGGACATAGGCGTGGAGAAGTTCAGGGAAATGCGAAGTTAGAGTATTGATGATGTTACTCTCACATAAGATAGACTCCTCCAGAATATGACAACATTAAAGATTCAGTTACAAACTCTCAGATATTAATTTAAATATTGTCTCTAATACTAGCTATGTTACTTAGTTTATCTGAGATTTGGTTTCCTCATACATAAAATGAAGATAAGTATAATATCCATTATGTAAAGTTCTATAGGGATTAACTGAATCTATCTAAACATAACACAACATGGCTATATTTTGACTTATTATTGTTTTTAAATACTGGCTTAGAGAAGAGAGACTAAGGTAACTACATGTTTAATGAATATGGAATAATCAATCAAAAGAGATTTTCCTTTGATACGATTACTATTACTATTATTACCAACTTCTGAAAGGGTGATGTCAACTTCCTTTCAGAAGTTGGTAATAATAGTAACAGTAGCAGTATCAAAATAATAGCAATAAAATTGTTTATGCATCTAGGGACTGGGTGTTTAGTGGTGCTATTCAGAATAGTAGAATATATCCATTTATTTATCCATTAAAAACTCCAGCCTACTGGTTTATGTTCTCCAGCAGAAGGCCCTGGGGTATGTATGAAGATAAAGTATTAGGTACTTACACTGGGTTTATTCCATAACCAAGTCAGAGCCTGACTTCTACTTAAGGAATCTGGCTGTAGTGTATATAGGTAATCAATTAGTAGTTTGAAAATGCAACGTGGTGTTTGTTACTTAGTTCTACAAATTTCCAAGAGATTAAGTTCTTCTGTTAGTATCTAATTTAGAAACAGTCAAAGAAAATGTTTGGATCAAATTATTTTGTGGACATGTTTTTCCTCCCTGTTTCTCTAGTTGGTGGTTTTTGCTGCTGCATGCTATGACACTAAGAACAAAAAAAAATTTAAGAGTTAAAAAGCATGTGGTGCTTTTAAAAATATTTGTAGCTGTGGGGCTTGGTTTTGTTATAATTATTAGATGGTCTGACCTTGCTTTTCTTTAATGTTGACAGAAAAAGAAAATTATTCTGATAGCCCCAGAAAACAAATAGAATCTGGCATATATTTTAAAAATTAACTTAAGAGAATTAGTATGAAATAGAATAAATAATATACTTAGTTGTTTGATAATGAAACAATATTATGTAAAAACATTCTTTCTAGAGAAATATCAAGAATCCTTGAGCTTTTTGGGTCTCTTTCTATATAGACTTTGAAGTAAATTTCAAGTCTTTTCTTTCACCTACATGAGAGTGATTCCAAAATTTATAACTCTAACCTATAGTTCTCCTACTGCTGTTTCATAATTGTAATGACTGCTGGTTATTTCTACCTGGAGGTCATAAGGATGATGCAATCAAAAAGTATAGTATTTTTGAGCGTAGAGAGCTGTAATTTTCCAAACTAAAGGTCTTCCTTCTCCTGACATACTTGGCAAATCCACCACCTACCATGTCACTCACACTAGAAACTTCAATGAATGATAAATAGCTTGATTTCCCCCTCTCTATACTTTTCTCCATAAAACCACTCACTGAACTGTGATACTACCTCCTACACTCATTTTTCAGATCAATTAATTCTTCTCCCATCGTGATCTGGGGGAAGCTATAATTGTCTGTCTTCTAGTGTCCTCGAACAACTTTTTGAGTCCCCATACCTTGAGTTTCTCTAACAGAGTTTGTCCCACTGTCACTGAAGGTATTTTGTGAAAACAGGTTTTACTAAGTGTTCTGCTAATAAAATGTGGATGTTGCCCAGTTGGTACTTTATATTATTAGTTCCAAATTTATATGATTTTCCAAACCAAATTTTTATTATTACTTCCACTAATTAAATTTAACTAAGTAATTAATTTTGTAGCTTATCCTGGAGACAAGTTTGGAAGGATGAGAAGGCAGAAGTGGGAGGCTAGCTGTGAAGTTGTAAAAATAGACATCCAACTAAAGCCTCATAGTAGAGGGAGCATTGCAAGAATTTATTTCTCACCTCAGAACAGCCACACTAGGAGTAGAAATAAAATGATGGAAGACTAAGAGTAAGAACATGTATAAAAGAAACAATAAAGTATTGACAAGCCAATAATAATGACTGAGAGACCAATGAGATAACCCAAAATCCAGCTCCCATCATCAAGGCTTAAATCAGTGCAGCAAGAGTGAACGCCCCGAGAGAGAGCAGAGCTGTTGCCTAGAGAACAAATGGAATGACTCTAAGAACATGCGAGTCATTGTTTGACCTTGCCAAAATTTGATGAGCTTTGGTAGAAAGGGCAGGCAGAAATCTGGGGCAAGGGGGAGCTGGTGAAGGTGGGGGTCACAGACAGACACTCTGTGTTATATTTTTCAGGGTTATGGGCATCTGTTTGATTATTATCTTCTGGGCTGGTGAGGCCAGTGATATTGAGAGAGTAGGATGAGAAATGAAAATGAATATATTTGTTTCCACAAATTTTCTCTAGCAGCAAATCTATCTTGTAATGATGGCAATCATAATGAAAAGACAAAATGCAGAAGAAACAAATCAAGCTTTAGCTTTACCGAAATATGAACTTAGTGTAATATTGTTCTGGTTTAAATCTAATAATTTTACCTCAACTTTCTCTGAGTTCTTTATCTACCTCCTCTAATAATGTGTGAGTAAATAAATTTAAATGTCTTCCAAATGTAAATGGAATTCTATATTTTATTGCAGTAAACATGAAAGCCTTGTTTATGCATTTTAATTTCATTTGGAAAAAGAGTCTCTTCGAAAGCTCCAGGTCTCACCTCCCTTCTAGCCTGCTGAGTCATGTTTTCTAGTACAGAGGTCCCCAACCCCCAGACCACGGACTGATAGCAATCCATGGTCTGTTAGGAACCCAGCCACACAGCAAGGGGTGAGTGGCAGGGGAGCAAGTATTTCCCATTTGAGCTCTGCCTCCTGTCAGATCTGCAGAGGCATTATACTCTCCTTGGAGCACGAACCCTGTTGTGAACTGTACACGTGAGGGATCTAGGTCTTGTGCTCCCAGTGAGGACCTAGCTAATGCCTGATGATCTGAAGTGGAACAGTTTCATTCCCAAACCACCCACCCCCAGCTCCACCAGTTCTATCTGTGGAAAAATGTTCTTCCACGAAACCAGTTCCCAGTGCCAAAAAGGTTGGGGACATTGGTTCTAGCAGAAGACCTTACACCTGTATACAGATAGAGCATATCAGTCCCTATAGTAGGCAATAGAGGAGGTAGATACAGATTTTCATGTTGAAAAAAATGCTGTATTTCTAGAACAAGTATTCGTTAAATATCCACACAAAACAGTAGTTTTGGAGCATGTATGTGCAGAAAGCATTGTGCAGAATTCTTTAAAGAAATAAATCTATACATGTATATGGACTCAACCCTGGAGTAAATTATAAGCTAAATGTGAAAAATACACATAAAATGTGATAAAAAGAAAGAAAAGGAAAGAAAGAAACTACTAAATTGAGATATGCTTGAAATTAGCATCTGATAAAAAGTGTTCAAAATTTGAGATAGAGAAAAATCAACTTGTCTTAGAGGAGTAGGAAGCAGTTAAACAAATACTGGCCTGTAGTTGAACTTTTGACGATAGAGATCATAGCTGCAACCCAAAGATCCCCAAGTTTCATCACTGTAAAAATGTATGTTTTAATAAACATGTTACATCAAAATTAGAAATGCAAATTGACAAATTAGAAAGAAAAAGTAACACAAATATTCACTGCCTTAATGCTTACAAAGAATGGCGGGCAGAAGACAATAGAATAATATTGTTAAAATGCTGAAAAAATACTCAGAAAGCAAATATAAGAAAACTTTAAAATATCTTCATAGAAACAATTATCGGAAGAATGGTTGACCCCTCATTTATGATAACAAAATTTAATCATATCCGCCTAAAATTAGATACTCAGCTAGTATATCATTTTAGAACAAAAGCAAAATTAGCACAATTTGCATACATATAAAAACTAAGTTTATGACTCAGAAAATTTTGTTGAAAGAAGTTCACAAAGTCATATGTAAACTCAACAAAGGAAAAAGAGTAGGATGCAAGTAACAACGGCAACTATCATTCCTAGGGAACAGTGCATTAGACAATTCAGAAAAGCATTACTACCAATTCAGCTAATATATTTATTCAGCTACGTAAAAATACCTAGTTGAATAGATCAGAGAGCTAATGAGGCAATTAAGACTTGTAAGAACAGATGTTTAAGGATTAACTAATCATTTTTTTTTAACAAAAATTCTTCCAGATAATTGAAAGAGAAGAAACTCCTCAAATATCTGTGAGTTTAGCATTATCTTGATATCAATGTCAAAACGACTGTATGAAAATCCTAAAATGCTAATCAATAGTAAACAAAATTAATTAATGTTAATACAACATTGGATGACTAGAAACCCACTGCTACCAATTTATAAAAGCATTCAATACAATTCAAAATGCATTTACAGTTTTTAAAAACTGCAGTACAAGAAAATATTTTAACAGGATAGAGTATCTAGCAAAACAATATGGCAGACATAATATTATTGATAAAGTATTAGAACTATTTGCATTAGAATCAGAAAAAATCAATTAAAAAATGAGCTTCACACTTGAAGTTCTAGGCAGTGAAGTAAGAAAGAAAAAAAGTAAGCAATATTAGGATTAAACAGGAAGAAACAGTCTTGCGCTTTTTAGTAGAATGTTGTTAACATTGAAAATCCATGAAGATCTATATACAAAATACGATGACTAATAAAATAGTAGGGCAATGTTGTTGGTTACAAGATCAATATTTTAAAACAAATTTAATAAAAACAAATCAGAAAATACTGATTAATAAAAACAAATCAGTTAAGGCTCTTTTCACAATGAGAAAATATATGTAAATCGACTAACAATAAATTCAACAAAAGAAATGTGTCTGAAAATACGATAGTTTAATATAAGGAAATCAATGAAAATCATTGTGTTTATGGATGAAAATAATCGCTATTATAAACATAACTGTTTTCCTGTATTCAACATATAAATTTAATTGCAATTTCAATTATTGATCCAATGGAGGTTTGTTATTTACTTGAGCTGATTCTAAAATCAAGTAGAACGATAAAAAGCTAAGGCGACCAAAGAACATATAGAAAGATACGGATGCAGCGCTTATTCTGCCAATGCATTAAAATGTGTAATACTTAAAACAGCATGTTATTAGTTTAAGATAGACATAGAATTGAAAGAAAAGAAACAAGATAGAGAATCCAGAGATAGGAACATGCATGTATCAAATATTGGTGTATGAGTACGTAGCTTGAAAGTGCTAACGAAAAGGTAGGTGGATCATTAAATGGCATATAGGAAATTGTTTATCCATAAGGTAAAATGTCAATTATTACTTATGTCATTAAAGTAAATAATTAAGGCTATGAATCTAAAAAGTAAAATTTCAAATTTTCTAGAAATAATAGAGAGAATATGTGAGACTATATTTGATTATCCCAAGATAGAGGGAAGAACTTCACAAATAAAAAACGTAAAGCACAAACTATATAGCAAAGGGGTGACATACTGAATCGCATTAAATTGCCAAGCTATTTACAACAATAAATAGTATACTCAACATTATAAACAAACCATTGACATAGAAAGGAGATTTAAAATGTATTAGCATTCAAAGAATTATGATACAACACATATAAAAGTTCCTACACATAAAGAAAAAAGATGAAGAAGTAAATTTAAAAATAAAAGATATAAACAGGCAAGACATAGAAATGAAAATCCTGCAGGCCGTTAGCTGGATCAAGATATATCAACTTTTTTAACATCAGGGAAATTCATACTAATACAAAACTATACTAAATAAATTAGTAGAAATATAAAATATTCCAGAAAAAGCAAGTAAAAATATATTGGTATATTAGGTTGGTGCAAAAGTAATTGTATTTGCCATTTTTGCAGGGAAAATGAATGGCAAAGACAATAATTACTTTTGTACCAACCTACTATAACAGAGGCTACCTTATTATCTTGTAATATTAGAAAGGCTTGCTAATCCATCAATTTCAATGGAAAAATGTATGCGATAGGGAACCCAATTGCTTTATTTGCTAAATCTGGGTAGCAGGTCCATAGATTTCCTCTATGGTTAAGATTTTCTACAATGACATTTTTAAATTTAATTAATTAATTAATTTTTATAATTTATTTTAATTTAATTTTATTCATTTTTTTATTATACTGTTAAGTTCTAGGGTACATGTGCATAACATGCAGGTTTGTTACATATGTATACTTGTGCCATGTTGGTGTGCTGCACCCATCAACTCGTCAGCACCCCTCAACTCGTCATTTACATCAGGTATAACTCCCAGTGCAATCCCTCCCCCCACCCCCTCCCCATGATAGGCCCTGGTGTGTGATGTTCCCCTTCCCGAGTCCAAGTGATCTCATTGTTCAGTTCCCACCTATGAGTGAGAACATGCGGTGTTTGGTTTTCTGTTCTTGCGATAGTTTGCTGAGAATGATGGTTTCCAGCTGCATCCATGGCCCTACAAAGGACACAAACTCATCCTTTTTTATGGCTGCATAGTATTCCATGGTGTATATGTGCCACATTTTCTTAATCCAGTCTGTCACTGATGGACATTTGGGTTGATTCCAAGTCTTTGCTATTGTGAATAGTGCCGCAATAAACATATGTGGGCATGTGTATTTATAGCAGCATGATTTATAAATCCTTTGGGTATACACCCAGTAATGGGATGGCTGGGTCATATGATACTTCTAGTTCTAGATCCTTGAGGAATTGCCATACTGTTTTCCATAATGGTTGAACTAGTTTACAATCCCACCAACAGTGTAAAAGTGTTCCTATTTCTCCACATCCTCTCTAGCACCTGTTGTTTCCTGACTTTTTAATGATTGCCATTCTAACTGGTGTGAGATGGTATCTCATTGTGGTTTTGATTTGCATTTCTCTGATGACCAGTGATGATGAGCATTTTTTCATGTGTCTGTTGGCTGTATGAATGTCTTCTTTTGAGAAATGTCTGCTCATATCCTTTGCCCACTTTTTGATGCGGTTGTTTGTTTTTTTCTTGTAAATTTGTTTGAGTTCTTTGTAGGTTCTGGATATTAGCCCTTTGTCTGATAAGTAGATTGCAAAAATTTTCTCCCATTCTGTAGGTTGCCTGTTCACTCTGATGGTAGTTTCTTTTGCTGTGCAGAAGCTCTTTAGTTTAATTAGATCCCATTTGTCAATGTTGGCTTTTGCTGCCGTTGCTTTTGGTGTTTTAGACATGAAGTCCTTGCCCATGCGTATGTCCTGAATGGTATTACCTAGGTTTTCTTCTAGGGTTTTTATGGTATTAGGTCTAACATTTAAGTCTCTAATCCAACTTGAATTAATTTTCATATAAGGAGTAAGGAAAGGATTCAGTTTCAGCTTTCTACTTATGGCTAGCCAATTTTCCCAGCACCATTTATTAAATAGGGAATCCTTTCCCCATTTCTTGTTATTCTCAGGTTTGTCAAAGATCAGATGGCTGTAGATGTGTGGTATTATTTCTGAGGACTCTATTCTGTTCCATTGGTCTATATCTCTGTTTTGGTACCAGTACCATGCTGTTTTGGTTAATGTAGCCTTGTAGTATAGTTTGAAGTCAGGTATCATGATGTCTCCGTCTTTGTTCTTTTGACTTAGGATTGTCTTGGAAATGCGGGCTCTTTCTTGGTTCCATATGAACTTTAAAGCCGTTTTTTTCCAATTCTGTGAAGAAACTCATTGGTAGCTTGATGGGGATGGCATTGAATCTATACATTACCTTGGGCAGTATGGCCATTTTCATGATATTGATTCTTCCTATCCATGAGCATGGTATGTTCTTCCATTTGTTTGTGTCCTCTTTTATTTCACTGAGCAGTGGTTTGTAGCTCTCCTTGAAGAGGTCCTTTACATCCCTTGTAAGTTGGATTCCTAGGTATTTTGTTCTCTTTGAAGCAATTGTGAATGGAAGTTCATTCATGATTTGGCTCTCTGCTTGTCTGTTACTGGTGTATAAAAATGCTTGTGATTTTTGCACATTAATTTTGTATCCTGAGACTTTGCTGAAGTTCCTTATCAGCTTAAGGAGATTTTGGGCTGAGACGATGGGGTTTTCTAAATATACAGTCATGTCATCTGCAGACAGGGACAATTTGACTTCTTCTTTTCCTAACTGAATACCCTTGATTTCTTTCTCTTGCCTGATTGCCCTAGCCAGAACTTCCAACACTATGTTGAATAGGAGTGGTGAGAGAGGGCATCCCTGTCTTGTGTCAGTTTTCAAAGGGAATTTTTCCAGTTTTTGCCCATTCAGTATGATATTGGCTGTGGGTTTGTCATAAATAGCTCTTATTATTTTGAGATCCGTTCCATCAATACCGAATTTATTGAGCGTTTTTAGCATGAAGGGCTGTTGAATTTTGTCAAAAGCCTTTTCTGCATCTATTGAGATAATCATGTGGTTTTGTTTATATGCTGGTTTACATTTATTGATTTGCGAATGTTGAACCAGCCTTGCATCCCAGGGATGAAGCCCACTTGATTATAGTGGATAAGCTTTTTGATATACTGCTGGATCCGGTTTGCCAGTATTTTATTGAGGATTTTTGCATCGATGTTCATCAGGAATATTGGTCTAATATTCTCTTTTTTTGTTATGTTTCTGCCAGGCTTTGGTATCAGGATGATGTTGGCCTCATAAAATGAGTTAGGAAGGATTCCCTCTTTTTCTATTGATTGGAAAAGTTTCAGAAGGAATGGTACCAGCTCCTCCTTGTACCTCTGGTACAATTCAGCTGTGAATCCATCTGGTCCTGGAGTTTTTTTGGTTGGTAGGCTATTAATTATTGCCTCAATTTCAGAGCTTCCTATTGGTCTATGCAGGGATTCAGCTTCTTCCTGGTTTAGTCTTGGGAGAGTGTAAGTGTCCAGGAAATTATCCATTTCTTCTAGATTTTCTAGTTGATTTGCATGGAGGTGTTTATAGTATTCTCTGATGGTAGTTTGTATTTCTGTGGGGTCGGTGGTGATATCCCCTTTATCATTTTTTATTGTGTCTGTTTGATTCTTCTCTTTTCTTCTTTATTAGTCTTGCTAGTGGTCTATCAATTTTGTTGATCTTTTCAAAAAACCAACTCCTGGATTCAGTGATTTTTTGGAGGGTTTTTTGTGTCTCTATCTCCTTCAGTTCTGCTCGGATCTTAGTTATTTCTTTCCTTCTGCTAGCTTTTGAATGTGTTTGCTCTTGCTTCTCTAGTTCTTTTAATTGTGATGTTAGAATGTCAATTTTAGATCTTTCCAGCTTTCTCTTGTGGGCATTTAGTGCTATAAATTTCCCTCTACAGACAGCTTTAAATGTGTCCCAGAGATTCTGGTATGTTGTATCTTTTTTCTCATTGGTTTCAAAGAACTTCTTTATTTCTGCCTTCATTTCATTATGTACCCAGTAGTCATTCAGGAGCAGGTTATTCAGTTTCCATGTAGTTGAGCAGTTTTTATTGAGTTTCTTAGTCCTGAGTTCTAGTTTGATTGCACTGTGGTCTGACAGACAGTTTGTTATAATTTCTGTTCTTGTACATTTGCTGAGGAGTGCTTTACTTCCAATTATGTGGTCAATTTTGGAACAAGTGTGACGTGGTGCTGAGAAGAATGTATATTCTGTTGACTTGGGGTGGAGAGTTCTGTAGATGTCTATTAGGTTTGCTTGCTGCAGAGATGAGTTCAATTCCTGGATATCCTTGTTAACTTTCTGTCTCGTTGATCTGTCTAATGTTGACAGTGGGATGTTGAAGGCTCCCATTATTATTGTATGGGAGTCTAAGTCTCTTTATAAGTCTCTAAGGACTTGCTTTGTGAATCTGGGTGCTCCTGTATTGGGTGCATATATATTTAGGATAATTAGCTCTTCCTGTTGAATTGATCCCTTTACCATTATGTAATGGCCTTCTTTGTCTCTTTTGATCTTTGGTGGTTTAAAGTCTGCTTTATCAGAGACTAAGATTGCAACCCCTGCTTTTTTTTTGTTCTCCATTTGCTTGGTAGGTCTTCCTCTATCCGTTTATTTTGAGCCTATGTATATCTCTGCATGTGAGATGGGTCTCCTGAATACAGCAGACTGATGGGTCTTGACTCTTTATCCAGTTTGCCAGTCTGTGTCTTTTAATTGGAGCATTTAGTCCATTTACATTTAAGGTTAATATTGTTATGTGTGAACTTGATCCTGCCATTATGATATTAACTGGTTATTTTGCCATTAGTTGATGCAGTTTCTTCCTAGCCTCAATGGTCTTTACATTTTGGCATGTTTTTGCAATGGCTGGTACCAGTTGTTCCTTTCCATGTTTAGGGCTTCCTTCAGGGTCTCTTGTAAGGCAGGCCTGGTGGTGACAAAATCTCTAAGCATTTGCTTATCTGTAAAGGATTTTATTTCTCCTTCACTTATGAAACTTAGTTTGGCTGGATATGAAATTCTGGGTTTAAAATTCTTTTCTTTAAGAACGTTGAATATTGGCTCCCACTCTCTTCTGGCTTGTAGAGTTTCTGCCGAGAGATCTGCTGTCAGTCTGATGGGCTTCCCTTTGTGGGTAACCCGACCTTTCTCTCTGGCTGTCCTTAAGATTTTTTCCTTCATTTCAACTTTGGTGAATCTGGCAATTATGTTTCTTGCTCTTATTGAGGAGTATCTTTGTGGCATTCTCTGTATTTCCTGAATTTGAATGTTGGCCTGCCCTACTAAGTTGGGGAAGTTCTCCTGGATGATATCCTGAAGAGTGTTTTCCAATTTGGTTCCATTTTCTCCCTCACTTTCAGGCACCCCAATCAGACATAGATTTGGTATTTTTACATAATCCCATACTTCTTGCAGGCTTTGTTCATTTCTTTTTCTTCTTTTTTCTTTAGACTTCTCTTCTCGCTTCATTTCATTCATTTGATCCTCAATCGCTGATACTCTTTCTTCCAGTTGATCGAGTCAGTTACTGAAGCTTGTGCATTTGTCACGCATTTCTCGTGTCATGGTTTTCATCTCTGTCAGTTCATTTATGGCCTTCTCTGCATTAATTATTCTGGTTATCAATTCTTCCACTCTTTTTTCAAGTTTGCGCTGGGTACGTAATTCCTCCTTTAGCTCTGAGAAGTTTGATGGTCTGAAGCCTTCTTCTCTCATCTCGTCAAAGTCATTCTCCGTCCAGCTTTGATCCGTTGCTGGCAATGAGCTGCGTTCCTTTGGAGGGGGAGATGATCTCTTATTTTTTGAATTTCCAGCTTTTCTACCCTGCTTTTTCCCCATCTTTGTGGTTTTAGCTGCCTCTGGTCGTTGATGATGGTGACGTACTGATGGGGTTTTGGTGTGGGTGTCCTTCCTGTTTGTTAGTTTTCCTTCTAACAGTCAGGACCCTCAGCTGTAGGTCTGTTGGAGATTGCTTGAGGTCCACTCCAGACCCTGTTTGCCTGGGTGTCAGCAGCAGAGGCTGCAGAAGATAGAATACTGCTGAACAGTGAGTGTACCTGTCTGATTCTTGCTTTGGAAGCTTCCTCTCAGGGGTGTACTCCACCGTGTGAGGTGTGGGGTGTCGGTCTGCCCCAGTGGAGGATGTCTCCCAGTGAGGCTACTCAGGCGTCAGGGACCCACTTGAGCTGGCAGTCTGTCCGTTCTCAGATCTCAACCTCTGTGTTGGGAGATCCACTGCTCTCTTCAAAGCTGTCAGACAGAGTCGTTTGCGTCTGCAGAGGTTTCTGCTGCTTTTTGTTGTTGTTTAGCTGTGCCCTCTCCCTAGAGGTGGAGTCTACAGAGACTGGCAGGCCTCCTTGAGCTGCTGTGAGCTCCACCCAGTTCGATCTTCCCAGGGCTTTGTTTACCTACTTAAGCCTCAGCAATGGCGGGTGCCCCTCCCCTAGCCTCCCTGCTGCCTTGCAGTTAGATGGCAGACTGCTGTGCTAGCAATGAGGAAGGCTCCATGGGCGTGGGACCCTCCTGGCCAGCTGTGGGATATAATCTCCTGGTGTCCCCTTTGCTTAAAGTACAGTATTGGGGTAGAAGTTACCCGATTTTCCAGGTGTTGTGTGTCTCAGTTCCCCTGGCTAGGAAAAGAGATTCCCTTCCCCCTTGCACTTCCCAGGTGAGGCGATGCCTCGCCCTGCTTCAGCTCTCGCTGGTTGGGCTGCAATAGCTGACCAGCACCGATTGTCCGGCACTCCCTAGTGAGATAAACCCAGCACTTCAGTTGAAAATGCAGAAATCACCTGTTTTCTGTGTCACTGGAGCTGGGAGCTGGAGGCTGGAGCTGTTCTTATTCGGCCATCTTGCTCCGCCCACCTTTTATAATTTTTTTTAAGGGCGGGAGGCGGAACAATAGGGGCAGGCGTGAAGGCCGCGTCACCTCCCCCGGCGCCCAGAGGAAGCGGTGGGTGGAGGAGGAGGAGAGAGAAGGCAGAAGGGACTCCGGGGGCGGGTGGAGGGCAGTGGAGGGTGACTCGGCAGCGGGGAGGGGTCGCAGGCTGCGACTGCTGCTGCTCCGGTTGCTGCCTCTGCTGGTCTTAAAATGATATCCTAAACAACGAGTTTTTTAAAATTCATGAGCCATCATACTGAGGAAATGCAGTAATCTCTTGACTGAATAAGTTGTGGCAGCAGAGGAAGATGTCTAAGGTCTCCTGAGTGGAGAGCACTTCCACTAGAAATCCTATGCCCTGAACCCTAATTCCTCTTTGGATAAGCACCAAGGTGCTCTTGGAAACCTTTCAAAACAACTCCAGGCTTGTTGAACACTCTTTAAAAGTGTGAGCTACAGGTATGTCATTAACATTCACCAAAATAGTCGTTTAATTACTTGATGTTTGTTCATATCATTTTACCATCTGCCAGTTTATCGACTATTTACACTTTTACTAACAGTACCCTTTCATTGTATAAAAGTATTTCTATTGCTGAGACAAACAGTGTGTAACAGGGATAATTAGCTTGTATTTTTAGAAGTATCTGATATTACTAATCGGACTTGGAAAACCCAAAGTCTTTGCCAGTCTTTCCATAACTTTAAATTCGTGGCACTGCATTTACCAAGAAAAGTACTGGTGACAGACTTCTCACTACTACTATGAAACGTTTGAAAATGTTAGGTTTACAGTGTTTATATTACCCTATATTTCTACTTACTCTTTAGTCTAAATATAAGGTTCTTTTGTAACTTGATATGCCGTTTACCAGGCCCATCTTGGTTGATTTCTATCAGCTACAGATATCCTTCCATGTAATAATTTTTTCTGGAATTATTCTATATTTTAAATCCAGCATTTTTACTATGTTATTGTCATCATTATTACACTAAAATAAATAAGGATGGGTTATGTATTACTTCCAATTTCTCACAAAGTCTCCATTAATAACGTTTGAAAATCAAATGCACTTGAGTTCTCACTAACAGATAATTAAATGGAAAAGACGATTAGTGATAATGCAACTCTCTTTTTTCTATCCTTTCCCCATACAAAGTACTAACAACTCCCTTTAGGTTACAGTTTTTACATTAACACTTGAATAAAAGAACTGGTAATGTCAGAAACCAGCAGCTAGAAAGAGTGAACTCTTCTGGTCTCATAAGGCAGATGTCTTCACCTTAGTGTCACTTGTAATAGCCAGTTATGTCATTGTCCGTGTTACAGACTGTGGCATGTATAAGTTTGCCTGATCTCCACCTGGTGGTTCAGTGGTAAATATGGACAATTATAGGTTTGGTTTCTCTGAGATCCATGTGGAAATATGGGCTGATCTGTTCAGCTGAGGACCATAGGAAGTTATGTGAATACTGCTGCTACAGAGGTGTGTGTGTGTTGTCATTTTTTACAAGGCATCATCTATTGCTATTTATTTCATTGTGTGGTAACACATTTTATTTTTTAAGAAACTCTGATAATAATGCTTTTGGCGGTGAAATCCTGTCTCTACTAAAAAATACAAAAAAATTAGCTGGGCGTGGTGGCAGGTGTCTGTAGTCCCAGCTACTCAGGAGGCTGAGGCAGGAGAACGGCGTGAACCTGGGAGATGGAGCTTGCAATGAGCCCAGATCATGGCAGTGCACTCCATCCTGGGCAACAAGTGAGACTCTGTCTCAAAAAAAAAAAAAAAAAAAAAAAAAAAAAAAAAAAAAAATGCATTTGGAAAAAACACAAATATTTGAGAAAAAATTAGGCACTGAGTTTCCACTTCTCTAGAAAGTTGATGACAAATGTGTATTTTGTACAAATGCCAGTGAACCTTTCCCACATTCCATGAGGGTTGTGGTATTATTCATTACCACTTGAAATCTAGAATATTCACATTTTCAACTATTTCAGAAGTTAGTAGTTGCAGAAGGCAACCTCTAAAAAGTCCCCCAGGGATTTCTGACTGGTATTACTATCCTTGTATGGTCCTTTCCAAAGAAAGGTTGGTCAGTGTGGCTAATAGCAGAAGTCATGGTATTCAACGTTAGATATTGTGGTTTCTATCTTGAGCTCCTGCACATACATGAGCGCTCTCTCTCTCTCTCTCTCTGTCCGTCTCTCTCTGTCTCTCTCTCTCTCTTTGTCCGTCTCTCTCTGTCTCTCTCTCTCTCTCTCTTTGCTTGCTCTAGGGAAAAAATAGTTGTTTTGAGAGAAACCCACATAGAGAGAGGTTAAAGCCTCTGGCCCACAGGCAGATAGGAACTGAGGCCTTTCTAGAAGTGAACTTAGAAGCAAATTTTCCAGCCCTAGGCGTGACTTGAAATAACTTTAATCCCTGCCATCAGCTTGATGGCAACCTTGTGAGAGACTCAGCCAGAACCACGCTGCTAAGGTGTTCTTGGGTTTCTAACCTTCAGAAATGGAATAGTTTTTCTTAAATCTGGGGTGATCTGTTATGCAGAAAAAAACTGGGCTGTTTCACTTAAATTTGGGGGTAATTTATTATGCAGCAATAGATAACCGATATGTTTTTAAAGGAGACTAGGCACAAATTATTTAACATGTGCAACTACAGAAAATGCATTTGTATACCCTTCTGTGAAGCTTGACAGCTTATTTAGAATTAGTAACTGTTCTTCTAACTTAATTTGTAGTTTTCTTGTGAATGCACAAGAAAATGAAGCAATATTTGTTAATGTGTTGAATTGATATCAGAAATGTGAGAACAGTTAAATATGCCAAATTTATGTCACTATCTGAGGTAATTTAAGTAGAAAATCCGTTTAAATAAAGTTGCAATTTTGAAATTCTCTTCATGGAATTAATTTTTTGAAATATATTTGCTAAAGACAAACATCTAACAGTTTTTTGAATGCTTTTGTAATTTAGTTAAAAAGTTAACAGTTGGTAAAATTAATTAGTTTTGAGGTGACAATACACACATTAAATTCAGTTTAAATTTCAGTAATCAGAAAGTATTTTGGTTTGATAATAATAAAATGTATAAAATTAAAACATGTTTGAGAATAAATGTACTTAATGATTGAATTTCATGAAGATGTAATGTATAATTGTGTCTGGGAAATTTGTAGTATTATAAAACTTAAAGCTGTAGTTGTCCATGTTACAAAATTTGGATGACCAAGCTACAACATTTTTGTAATAAAACTGATATCTTGGCCGGGCACGGTGGCTCAAGCCTGTAATCCCAGCACTTTGGGAGGCCGAGACGGGCGGATCACGAGGTCAGGAGATCGAGACCATCTTGGCTAACATGGTGAAACCCTGTCTCTACTAAAAAATACAAAAAACTAGCCAGGCGAGGTGGCGGGCGCCTGTAGTCTCAGCTACTCGGGAGGCTGAGGCAGGAGAATGGCATAAACCCGGGAGGCAGAGCTTGCAGTGAGCTGAGATCCGGCCACTGCACTCCAGGCCAGGCAACAGAGCGAGACTCCGTCTCAAAAAAAAAAAAAAAAAAACTGATATCTTGAACCCCAAAACCTAACTCACATTGTACATACATGTTTCCTTATTTTTCTTTGTCTTTAGAATAGAATTGAGACAACCTTTAATAATGCAAAAATCTGTATTTGATTAAACACTCTAAAGGATAAGTAGAGATAATTCATTTGATAAATTTTGGCTATTGAAAGTAATTGTTGAATACCACTAAAATAAAGTAAAACGAGTAGCTGTAAAAATCTTAGGCTGAAATATTTATATATTTTAATAAAAATTTAGGATAGAGAATATCCTCTATTTAGTAAATTTTTTTTTTCTGAGTTTACTAGATATCTTAGCATTTATAAAGTGAACATTTTCTGAATTAAAAATATTATGGTGGACAGAAAATCATCAGTTGAAATTTTTAACAACTTCAAGTTAATTGACCATAAAATGCAACTTTGTAGAAAATTGCAGGCAATTTTGAAAATATATCAAAATAATAATATGCTAAACATATGGATAAAAAATACCATTGACATGTGTAGGATAACTAAGAAACTAAGATACAGCTGAGAACTGTGCAACTTACAGAAATAAGAACTGAGAGTAGAGTGCTTATTTTTTAATATTGAGAGTCAATATAAAGAAGTTTCTGGTTTTGCTTTAAAATACAGTATCTGTGATTTTTTATATTTTTATTACACAAATTCAAATATAAATTCAAGTATTTCATAAGTTTACCAATATAGCAAAACAATTTGTTGACTAACATGTTAAAAAACTGTTTGACTTTAAATATTTTTAGTGCTCCTTTTTATTTCAAAACTTCTCTGCTTTATAGGAAAACAGAAATGATTACCCTAGTTATTTTAGGCATATTTCACAGTTGAGAATGTAGGCCAATTCTGTTGATCAACGTTAAACACCTCCACATTGAATAATAATTAGTACAAAGTGAATAGTGTCAAAATAAGAATACCCATACAATTTATTATCTGTTTCTATAAAATGTGATTTAAATTCTGCAGCAGAAAATGTTTAAATATTTTGTAATGATCTAAAATTATTTGTGTATAGAAACTAGTTGAAACTAGAGAATTAAAATTAGTTGTGGTGTAAATATAGCCAATATATTCAGCTGAAATATAGCCTTGATTTTTCCATTGCCTGGACAGAGGTAAATATTTGTCTTAGATTTCACTCTATACCAAATCTCTTTACTTCTTAAAGAGAGTCGCATACAAATGTGTATGTTTTTGTATCAGGGATTTGTAAATGCACAGTGATTTAAACAATCAATAAGAAATGTAAAATCCTGAAACAATTCAGAATAGAAGTGAGTAAATGCAGAGAAAGACAAAAAAGACCCTTAGAAATCTGAAAGATTATTTATTATTTTTCCCTTCCAGGGAGTAAAGCATGGACACCTTAAATAATATTTTAAAATACGAATCTTTCCATAGTTATTGAGTTTCTTGGATTATCTGCAAATACAGAAAACCTACAGCAAAATGAAATCTACAGGCAATTTATAATAAGTCCAGGAGTAAAGGCTTATGTTTTGTCCATTAGTTATTGACATTTCTTTTGCAACCAATGAAATGTAGCATAGCCATTGCCTAGGATTATGCTTAGTTTGCCAATGGCAGAACTGTAGCTGAACAGAGCCTACAACTTTCCTCAAATATTCTCTCCTTCCCCACTTTTTCCCAACAAATACAACGTTTTGAAATTTTTGATTGAAAGTTGATGAAGGAATAATTCCAGTAACTTCAACAGTGCATCTCAATGTGCCACTATGTATTTTTGAGGTCTTGGAGAAGGCTCACATTAAGGCATTGTAACTTCTGGCTAAGACAAAGTTAATTTGCACTATGTTTCTAATTGTGAGAATAAACTATTGCAGATAAAGTAATTTATTCTCAAAACCTTAACATGCTACAGGGAAATATCAGAAAGAATGTATGAGGCAAATCTTCTCTTTTCATCTGGTAAAACTGATTTCAAAGGTGTAAGAGAAAACAAGTTCATCTCAGAGCTTACTGAGATAGATTTCACCTCTAATTATCTGATCAGATCTTTCTGCCTCTTTCCACATCAAACCTGGAGGAGCCAAACATAACTACGTGAGTGGGGAAAGAGGGATACAATAACAAAGAGAGAAATAATGGGGAATATGACCACAAGAGCTTCTTTCTGTGCAGAATTCTGAGTTAGACTTGAGGAAGTCTATAGTCACATGATTTCTCTCCTGTACATTTAGGGTGACCAATCACCTCGGTTTGCTTTGGGACTCCTCGTTTTAGCACTGGAAGTCCTACATCCTGGGAAGCCCTGGAGTCCTGGTAAACCTGGACTATTCATTACCCTAGCTGTACTGGGAATTCTGTTAAATGAAATAAATAAGGGAAAACTATGAGAACAAATATTTCAACCACAAAGTTGAGAATGGGGAGGGTTTATTTAATCAAAAGCGAATGTTTTTAAGTTGAAGATGAAGTCATAAGAACAATATACTTACTTTCTGCCTGCAGAAGTTCATTCAGTAAATAACTTCTACTTATCTTGTATATCTGTTGGCTAAAATTCAGTCAATTAACAACCATACTGGGAAGAATGTGAAGAAAGTTTAAAACAAAAGAAAATCTAATTTCACCGTGAAGATTCTGCCTATCCATATATATTTATATATATATTTATAGAAACAGTTGTGACACTTTTCTATGTCACTTCCCCTATGTCTTTGCCTAAAGTAACAGAAAGATGTGATGTTAATATTTTAAGCACTGTAATATTGAACATAATATTTATTCTGCTTAATTTGGTGCCAGAAAAGCAAAAATAGGACTCTGATTTAAGGTAAAATAAACACAACATTTCATGGAAAGAGAATGGTCTTTTAAAAGACAAGATTTACTTAGCAATTACGTAATGGGTGTCTATATGGAAATCAGTGCTTACATGCTTTTATAGTATTTCTGTATAGTATTTCTGTATAGTATTTTAGGACA
This sequence comes from Piliocolobus tephrosceles, assembly GCF_002776525.5. NCBI lineage: Eukaryota > Metazoa > Chordata > Mammalia > Primates > Cercopithecidae > Piliocolobus > Piliocolobus tephrosceles. The sequence continues at coordinate 20,236,445 of NC_045439.1, forward strand.
AATAATAAAATCAATTTTATGCATATATTCTGTTTTATACCCAAAACACACAGCAAGGGAAAGGCTCGTTTTTCCCAAGATCTTTGTACATAACAAAGTAAACCTATATGAGCTGATCAGTGTTACATCAGATATCAATCAAAATATTAATGACACGAGGATATAGACAGAGTTGGAATATGAAAGAAATTATGTGCTTATGTTTTCTGTATCACATAATTTTAAAAATTGTATCAATCATTTGAAGTAGATTTTTAATATTTAATTTTTAAAGTATTTATTAACAGAATAAAATAAAGAATACTAAGGCATGTTGTCTAGATTATTACAAAAGAATACCAAAATATTTCATTAGAATGTAATAGTTTAGTTTTCAAACTAAACACTGCTTTTTCCTGCCCTGTTATTTAAATAATCATGACTTTATTTACAGTCTCATTTCTTTAGCCCTTCTGGTCATTTCTTTAGCACTTCTGATCCTTCACATGGCTATGTCAGTAATCCTAGTAATTTTTTAGTGGGAAGCAGCATCTTCTACATTAATTGTGCAGCAACAAAAGAAACTAATAAATAACACATTTTTTTTTTTCTTTTTTGATAATCTAGAAAACAGAGTTACAGGGAAATATTTGGTAGTGCCTTCCTGCTGTGCAATTTTGACTCCCTTTTAATAGACTCAAAAATACCAGTGAAGCAGCTCACGCAGATTGAAACCTATTATGGCAGGTAACGCTTCGTTTTCCACAGGCCTCTTGTTGAGGAGAGGTCAAAAAAAGAAAAAAAAAAAAAAAAAAAAAAAAAAAACAAAAAAACCTAAGAGAAGAAAGAAACAGTGCTTTATGTAACGTAGTTAACATTTGACATGAAGTGAAAAATATTCATTCCTTTCCTATCCAAAGCATAGCAATCTTCACAAACAATAACATACTATATACTAAACATCATTAAGAAAATTTCGCTAAAGCTGTCCATTAATAATCCCCTTTGGGTGGAACAACTTTGAGGGGAACTTAAGTTTACCCAGACTCCAGAGGCTACAGGGTTTGTCTGGAAATATCATGAAGCCTGGATCCCTTGTGAGAATTTTCAGCACTTCAGCCTCCAGACTCAGCTGGAAACATTATAACCAAGGTCTTTCATGTGGTATTTCAACATTTCTCACTTCAGCCTCTGAAAGAAATGGAAATAAACCTTGTCTATGTTTATTATAACCCTAGAAGGAAGTTTGGATTTCAAGACTGTTCTTCCAGGAGAGTGAAAGGTCGATCTAAGAGTGAAGAAATAACAAAAGTTATTCTCATCCTCCTTCGGTTCTTCTTCACTCTGACCTCCTCGTTCCTAATGGGGGTTTGTGGTGTTGGCGACATGGCATTCATGCAGGTAATTACCTTTCCATGCTTATTTTCTTCCCATTTACGCATATACCTCCTTGCTACTTAACAGTAGACTTCAGGAGACACAGAATGGTACTAACAGTAGCTGTTGTTTATAAGCAGATCATAGCCATTTGTACATTATTGTATTCAAGTGTGTTTTCAAAATCACATTGTAATTATAATTACATAAATGCAACTAAATGTTATACTATTATGCATTGAGACATCATGATAAGAGCTAGCTCTCATTCTTACTTTCAAGTTAGATCTTTAACTTCTTAACATGGCACATGCTTAAAGTTTAAAGTACTTTCATCTGCATTATCTTGTATGATTCAAGGTAATGAATCATTACTCATAATCATCAGTGGTAGGGTGACTGAGTTACAGTTTTACAAATGAGGGCAATGTGCTTAATGCAATCAAGTGGCTTGCCTAAGAAAAAGTAGTTTACTGAGCCTAAGAACCATGGCTGGAAATAAGGTCATTTGACTTTATGAAAATGGCCTATTCTTTCAACAAAACACTTTCTGATAATTGATCAGAGTCAAAAACAATATATCGCATTCTTTACATAGATTTGAAAGTACAGACCCTTTGCTTCAAATACTTTCTGCAGAGTTGGAGTAATAAGACACACCCATACATATGATGACAAGAAATGCAAGTCAATGGTAAACCAGTGAGCAAATAATAGTCATGATTATTGTCAAAAGGAAGAAATCTCATGCCTTGGGGTGGTAAGATAAGGCTTTGCGGAGGTCCTTATTTTGATGCAGTTCCTATCTTTCAATATAAACTATTCTACACTTGCTGCAGGACATAGGGAGATGTGGCAAAAGTAGTAATAGAGTATCAACATTTTGACTACTTATTATGCCGCAAGGATTGTTCCATTGTATTATGCAAATCCTGACAATAATTCTGTAGCACAAGGACAATGTTACCCTTATTTTACAGAAGATGACTGTTCACCAGGGAAGTTACTACCCAGCAAACAGTCTTTAAGCAGAGTAGTAACCTACTCAAAAAACAGTTAGAAAGTGGAGCCTCAGTACTGAAATTGAACCCTGACTGACTCTATGGCTGGGAATTTTAGTTACAACATATATTATCAGGTGTGAAGAAAGCAAAATAGAGAGATCATTAATTTTTCTTTTAAGCATAGGTCAGTAAGGCTGAGAAACCTACCCAATGAGTTTATAGTGTTCAATTGAAAATGGATCTACGTAAACATCAATAAGCATGCTACCATTCAAAGCTGCTAGAATGGAAGAGAGACTACATGGGGAAAAATAGACTTTTGGTTATAAAGTCGAGACCATTATTCTTGTGAAACAATTTAATCTGGATCCATTTAATTTGCTATAGTAACTGTTAATGATTGAATACATCTTTACATTGTATATATAAACCTTAACTGTTTTTAATATTTCTATCAATGAACCAAATAATTATCTTTAATCAATTGCATTTTATAATATGTATTGTGTGCCTGTAAGGGGAAATTTTTTTTTTTCTAAATTTCTCTTTACAATTCTGCATCTGATCCCAGAGAAAAATTACTGTTTCAATATGTCAGAAAAATTGCAGAACTGGGAGATCTCTAGTTCTGGCCTGGCTTATTTCTTATATTACCTTGTCTATATTTTCTAAATGAGTCCCCTCATTTGTAAAATAGATGTAATATTAGGTCATGCTTCATGAGACGTGAGATAAGGGAAAATAAATTTCTTCATTTTTGCCTGAAAGGAATATTACAAAATAAGTCATAATATCCACAGTTCTTTTCTGATTGAGATACGATCTGCCAAAAAAAAAAAATGAAAACTATGCAAGAAGACTTGTGATGGGAAAGTCAAGCAAGAGTGTGAGCCTATTTGGCAGCTGTGATGCTGAGGCCAATCATACCATTGACTGTTCAGTCTCTGTCCAGACTTCTAGAATAGGTATTACATTTCATAGCTTCAGTGAATGCAATTTGGCACTATAAAAAAAAAAAATATCTAATGTTTGACTGACAGAGTGCTTCACTTTTGAATTAGTTTCAAATGTTTTAGAAGTGCTCAGACACAACTATATCATCAGAACATCATTTGCCACAAGAATTAAAATCAAAATATATGTCGATATCAAAACAAATATAATTCCTTCTTCTCCCCCTCCCCCTCCCCCTCC
>NC_045439.1:20240398-20267658 GCF_002776525.5 Piliocolobus tephrosceles
CCTTCTCCTTCTTCTTCTTCTTCTTCTTCTTCTTCTTCTTCTTCTTCTTCTTCTTCTTCTTCTTCTTCTTCGTCTTGTTCTGTCACCCAGTCTGGAGCACAGTGGCGTGATCTCAGCTCACTGAAACCTCCACCTCCGGGTTTAAGCAATTCTCCTGCCTCTGCTGCCTCACAAGCAGCTGGGATTACAGACATTGGCCACCACACCCGCTAATTTTTTGTATTGTTAGTAGAGACGGAGTTTCACCATGATGGCCAGGTTGGTCTCGAACTCCTGGCTTAGATGATCCACCCGCTTCGGCCTCCCAAAGTGCTGGGATTACAAGTGTGAGCCACCACGTCAGGCTCACAGATTTAATTATTGGTTTCTCTTGAACCCACATTTGAATGCTTTCCTTATAAGTTTTTAGTTTTTACACTGTACCTGGAGTTGATGAAGAGCAAGCGAGCCCCAAAATTGGGGCTTAGTTTGTGATGTGGTTTGGTTCTGTGTCCCCACCCAAATATTATTCAAGTTGTAATCTCCAGTGTTGGAGAAGGGGCCTGGTGGTAGGTGATTCAATCACAAGGGTGGACTTCTCCCTTGCTGTTCTCATAATAGTGAGTGAGTTCTCATGAGAGCTGGTTGTTTGAAAGCATGTAGCACATCCCCCTTCACCCTCTTTCTCCTGCTCTCGCCAAGTGAGATTTGCCTGCTTCCCCTTCCACCATAATTGTAAGTTTCCCGAGACCTCCCCAGCCATGCTTCCTGTAAAGCCTGCAGAACAGTGAGTTAACTAAACCTCTCTTTTTTGTGAATTACCCAATCTCAGGTAGTTTTTTATAGCAACCCAAGAACAGACTAATACAGCCCGGGAGGGCTCTTGGCTTTGCCCAGGAAAGAATTCAAGGGCAAGCTGGTGGTGTTAGACAGTAACTTTTATTGAAGCGGCAGTGTACAGCACCAACAGAGGTCCTGCTCCTTGCAAAGCATGGCTACCCCACACACAATGGGTCCAGAGCAATAGCTTAGAGGCAGGTCTGCATTCATATTTATACCCACTTTTAATTGTAGGCACAGTAGGAGACAGATTTTGCAGATATTTCCACAAAGAGGGTGGTGAGTTCCAGGTTATTGGGTCATTGCCATGGAAAGGGGCAGTAACTTCCGGTGTTGCTGTCACAACGGTAAGCTGATGGGGCACACTGGTGGGCTTGTCTTATGGAGAGTGACTTCTGCCCTGTCCTTATTTTAGCTTGTTGTCAATTTGGTCTAATATCTGAGCTCTGCTTCCAGAGTTGAGTCCCCGCTGATACCTCAGATTCATTTGATTTGAAAAACAGAAAGGGAAAGAATGGGAAAGGAAAGCACTTAATATTAAGTCATTTTGAAAACTTTCTATATTATTGGACATGTGCATGATGAGTAATTCTTAAGAAATTATTCTAAGGTCTTTCATAGTGTTGTCAATCTCAGAATTCAATAATCGAACTCTACAATTATATAGTTTAGGGGCTACAGCATCAGTTTCTTTTTCTACCAATTGATAATTAGACAAAACAATAATTCAGATATTTTGTGGAAAATACTTCAAGCTATTTGATTCTCAACACAAGGAGTTAATGACATAAGAACTTACAAATTACTGCAGGCCATTCAACTAATGAGAGGCAATCAATGATTTCTTCAAGTAGCATTGTGTCTCCTCTTCTTAATTAAAAGAGTTAAACTTCCAGCAAATATTTTGAATTTAGGAAGATATCACTGTCTTCTTTGTATACTAAATTAATGAGGGTAGAAAAAAATAAATGTAAGAAAATGTTTCAGATGAAAGCACTAGAAATAAATAGAACATTAGGATTATCATCAAGTAACCTTTCCTGTCTCTTTCATGTGTTGCTCTGGGAGTGTATTAATCTTTAAATCCTTTTCACATTATAAATACTGCTTATGGCACAAATCATGCAAATTTGTCCCCCTCTCATTCCTTCCGAGCTTCCTAGGTCAAGAGTTATCATTCCAACAACATCAACTGCTTCGACTAAACCATATTATGTATCTGTGTCAGCTCCTATTCAAATGCATGATGTAGCACCCTGATAAATCCCTCCTAGCCTTTGGCAAAGGTAGCAATGTGAGACTCTGCAAGAGAGGCTTTCATGGGTTAAGTGCACGGTTCCCAGGGAGTTAAGGAAACAATAAGCAATCTCTATGACCAGAGAACTTTAAAAATAGCAGAAAACAATGTCACCAGTGATAGGACCACAATGTGTTAAGGAAAATTGTGCTATGGCTACCTATTAGAGAGGGTGGGAGAATTTTCCACTTATAATGAGCTGTCAAGCTGTCTAGAGAAAAACAACATACTGCAGTAAAATTTATGGTAAAATGGAATTCAAAAGCACTATCTACAATTGGTGTTAAAAATGTATGAAACTGTCATGTCAAGAGTCAAATACTCTCTCACGCATATGCCTCATCTCTGGCATCTCAAAATGCACAAAATCAGGACCAACAATCAACTTTTTCATTCAACATTTTAAATTTGTTTAAATCCTTTCTAGATTAGCAGCTCCAAGATGGCAGAGCAACTTCTCTCTCTTAAGCAGTATGTAGAAGTTGTAGCTAAAAAGTTTAAAATATAATTTATTAACCAGTGAATCGACAGGATAACTGTAACCCATGTTATGTCTTTTAGCATCATGATCTTGGATGTCCATATACTTGTTCCAACTATGCAATTCGTTTTGTAGATTACTCTTGAAAAAGTCTTCTAATTTATAAGACAATTCAAGAAGTAAAAGCATCTTTTATTCAACTTTAGTATTACTGAACCTACCCCAAATTACCCAACTTGACTTAGAATGATTAAACCTAACACATAATTACCTTGATTAGGGACTGGTCACTCTATGAAGTGATGTCCACATGTTTTTTTCCTCCTGTATTACTCCCTACACTCCATGGGCTAACTAATCTTGATGTTGTCATTTTGCAGGTGCCACTAGTGAAGCTGGGGAGTGTTGGGACAAGGTCAAGGCCACACGGTCCATACATATAGTGATTGAGATTGGGTTCTAGGAACTGAAGGCCCCATGACTTTGATCTCATCTCTATATGTCCTTAAGGGAACCATAACAAAGTACATATTAAAGGACAAAAATTTGCCCTCTTTGAATATATTAAAAATAATTTACTGAGGCCAACTACTAAAAATAAGTCCAGGTCAAGAACTGCCTCGTTGGAGTAGGTGCCTAGTTACTGACAGTTAAAGATAAATCTCATTAGAAGATGTAAAGCTTGATATCTTTTTGAAGGAAAGAGTTATATGACTTTATATGTGCATTTTCTATAGTTCTAGGTTGGCCGCACACACAAGTCAGTGCTATAAATATTTTTTTCCAGTGATGATGATATGATGATAAGGCAAGTGAAAATAACAAAGAAAAATAGCTTCTCTTTGTTAGTTATAAACTAGCATATACATGGCTTGTTGGATGACATGAAACAAAAACATTGGCAGAGAATTAATCTTTCTTTCCATTTATGTTTGTGGATGAGAAAACACTAGAAATTTGAAGAGCGAAGCTGAATTATATGTGATCCAAAATACACAATATTTTAATGACCGGGACTTCTTTGCAAAAGCTTATCACTGCAGTAATTTAATTTATTGTAAAAAAGATAAACTGGGCTATATTTGTCATATGAACCTTAGGTGTAGGGCTGCATCCCAAACAGAGGAACTCTATATCTTTAAATTTGACTATGTAGTCTGGAAAGCCATTGTAGCAATTCCTGGTGAGATTTGGAGATCAAACACAAAATACAGCAAAAATACTAATAATACCCTTTCTACTTAGCGATTGGCATTTAGTGGGTTGGTCTCATTTTCAATTTCTGTTACTGCATATGGGCCAACAATACAAAAGGGAGTAACACATGATTTTACTTTAAAGTAACTGATCAATAACATCATAATTATTTTCTCAGTACACATTTAACCCTCTGCTATATTCAATTAAAGGATCTTCTTAGAACTATACAGTTTCAGTTTCAAGTTTGGTTCAGAATATAGTTTAAATTGAAAATTCTCTAAAAGCTTTCTCCAATAATTCTTTAAATGACTTGAACTTATACTGTAACACTGATGACTTCCCAGACCTATTTGCCATAGTAGGGGCAGCTTCATCTTGTAACATTAAGCCTGAAGTTAGCATTACATGCAAAAGCAGTCTTACAGGTCCCCAGATTTTGTTCTGATTCCAGATATCCTGCAGAAAGCATACAGCTGGACTAGATCCAGCAATCTCAGAGGCAGTGACAGCTGGGAAGCCTTGCTAGATTTCCACCCTCTGCACATGGATCCTTATTGAGCAAAGAGACCAAGAACCACTTCCCCTTCCTTATCACTTCTCTGAAACCACTCTACCCCACTCCATCTCTGAGCCCCTCTACTTACACACGTAAAGGGACATCCTCCTGGTCACATGACTCTACAGCTGTGTGGACTTTAGAAGTAATGTTAATAGGCACTTAATAGGCATCTCCCATTTCAAAAAATGTAACAGAAATGTAGAGTTTGAATATTGGTGAAGTTTGTATAAATACAACTGCTTTACATTAAATATATATTTACTTTTTTATTACTACTCTACAGATGTGTTTGTTCTTTTCCAAATTGCTTTTAAAAACCAATGAGTCAGTAAAGCAGAATCTCTCTTACACCTTTGAGTATTCAAGCCAATTTCTCAAGCTTATATCTTCCCAATGTTTACCCCCAGTTTCCTTTCCTTCCATAAAGCTACTGGAACATACCTCTACTTAAAACCCTTCTTCATTTAACATTATAAGAAGTCACAAAAGTCCAAAACTCCTTGAACTAAATTTAGTTTCAGTGACTGTTAATTCTGGGGACACAGAGTCCTAGAAATCAAGTGTTGGGTTGCTCAGTAACCATGCACTACTTATTTAGGTTTCCATTAGCCCTGAGAAAAGGCAGGGATATTTTTCAGTACAAAAGTAAACTACTTGAAATCCATGAAAGTTAAACTAGTGAAAGTAAGAAAAAAGGAAAAGAACGGGGCTTGTTAATTTACTCCTTCAGTAACTCAATAATTTGTACTTTCAATAAATTTACAAATTTATTTGAAACCTATTTAGATAGAGTAAATTTATATATCTAAAGGGAACTACATGCATACCTCAAAGATGGATAGGTTTAGTCTAGAGCACCACAACAAAACAAATATTGCAAAAAGCAAATTACATGCATTTTCTGGTTTTCCAGTGTATAAAAACTGTATGTTTGCAGAATACTGTAATCTATTGTGTGTATTAATAGCATTATGTCTAAAATCAATGTGATACATTAACTAAAAATAATTTATTGCTACAAAATGTTAACAACCATCTGAAGCTTCAGCAAGTTGTAATCTTTCTGTTGGTGGGGTATCTTGCCTCACTGTTGATGACTGCTGACTGATCAGGGTGGTTGCTGTTTAAGGGTGGGGTGGCTATGGCAATTCCAAAAATAAGACGACCAATGAAGTTTGCCATAATAATTGGCTCTTCCTTTCAGGAATGATTTATCTGTAGTATGCAATGCTGTTTGATACCTTTTTACCCACAATAGAACTTCTTTCAAGTTCTACTTGAAAGTTGTACTTGGAGTCAATCCTTTCAAAACCTGCCACTGATTTATTAAGCTGTGCTTTATGTTATAGTAATGGCTTATTTCCTTATGACATAAGTTTATGTAATATTTAAAATCTTGTGTTGTCATTTCGACAATGGTCACAGCATCTTCACCAACAGGGGATTCCATCTCAAAAATTTTTCTTTATTCTTTTGCACATTAATAAGAAGCAACTCCTCATCTGTTCAAAATTTATGTTGAGATTGCAGCAATTCTGACACATATTCACGCTCCATTTCCAATTCCAGTTATCTTGCTATTTCTACCACATCCTCAATTACTTCCTCCACTGAAGTTTTGAACCCCTCAAAGTCATCCATGATGTTTGGAATCAGCTTCTTCCAAGCTCTTATTAATGTTAATATTTTGGTATCTTTTCATTAATCACAAATGTTCTTAATGACATCTGGAATGGCAGGCCCTTTACAGAAGACTTTCAGTTCACTTTGCCTAGATCCATCAGAGGAATCACTATCTATAGCACCTACAGCCTTACTAAATGTACTTCTCAAATAATTATAGTTGGAAGTCAAAATTAATCCTTGATCCATGAGCTGCAGAATGGATGTTCCCTTAGCAGGCAGTAAAACAACATTAATATCCTTGTACATCTCCATCAGAGCTCTTGAGTGACTGGGCATATTGTCAATGAGCAGTTCAATTTTTAAAGGAATCTTTTTTTCTGAGTAGTAGGTCTAAATAGTGGGCTTAAAATATTCAGTAAACTGTTCTGTAAACAGATGTGCTGTCATCCAAGCAGTATTGTTTCATTCATAGAGCACAAGGAGAGTTGATTTAGTATAATTTTTAAGGGCCTTTGGATTTTCAGAATGGTAAATGAGCATTGTCTTCAACTTAAAGTGACCAACTACACTATCCCCTAACAAGAGAGTCATTCTGTCCTTTGATGCTTGAAAGCCAGCCACTGATTCCCCTTCTCTAGCTATGAAAGTCCTAGATGTTATTGTATTCTCATAGCAGACTATTTCATCTATTTAATATATTGAAGAAACTGCATCAATTAATGGGCAAGCTAACCAGCTAACATCATAATGACAGGATCAAATTCACACATAACAATATTAACCTTAAATGTAAATAGGCCAAATGCCACAATTAAAAGACACAGACAGGCAAATTGGATAAAGAGTCAAGACCAATCATTGTGCTGTATTCGGGAGACCAATGTCACATGCAGAGACATGCATAGGCTCAAAATAAAGGTATGGAAGAAGCCCTACCAAGCAAATGGGAAGCAAAAAATGCAGGGGTTGCAATCCTAGTCTCTGATAAAACAGACTTTAAACCAACAAAGATCAAAAGAGACAAAGAAGGCCATTACATAATGGTAAAGGGACCAATTCAACAAGAAGAACTAACTATCCTAAATATATATGCACCCAATACAGGAGCACCCAGATTCATAAAGCAAGTCCTTAGAGACCTGCAAAGAGACGTAGATTTCCACACAATAATACTGGGAGACTCTAACACCCACAGTCAATATTAGATAAATGAGACAGAAGATTAACAAGGATATCCAGGACTTGAACTCAGCTCTGCACCAAGCACACCTAATAAACATCTACAGAACTCTCCACCCCAAATCAACAGAATATACATTCTTCTCAGCACCACATCACACTTATTCTACAATTACCACATAGTTGGAAGTAAAGCACTACTCAGCAAATGTAAAAGAACAGAAATCACAACAAACTTCTCTCTGACCACAGTGCAATCAAATTAGAACTCAACATTAAGAAACTCACTCAAAACTACACAACTACTTGGAAACTGAATAACCTGCTCCTGAATGACTACTGGGTAGATAACGAAATGACAGAAGAAACAAAGATGTTATTTGAAACCAAAGAGAACAAAGACACAATGTATCAGAATCTCTGGGACACATTTAAAGCAGTGTGTAGAAGGAAATTTATAACACGCAATGCCCACAAGAGAAAGCAGGAAAGATCTAAAAATGACACCCTAACATCACGATTAAAAGAACTAGAGAAGCAAGAACAAACAAATTCAAAAGCTAGCAGAAGGCAAGAAATAACTAAGATCAGAGCAGAACTGAAAGAGATAAGAGACACAAAAAGCCCTTCAAAAAATCAATGAATCCAGGAGCTGGTTTTTAGAAAAGGTCAACAAAATTGATAGACCGCTAGCAAGACTAATAAAGAAGAAAAGAGAGAAGAATCAAATAGACGCAATAAAAAATGATAAAGGGGATATCACCACCGATACCGCAGAAATGCAAACTACCATCAGAGAATACTATAAACACCTCTACGAAAATAAACTAAAAAATCCAGAAGAAATGGATAAATTCTTGGAAACATATACCCTCCCAAGACGAAACCAGGAAGAAGTTTAATTTTGGAATAAACCAAGAACAGGCTCCGAAATTGAGGCAATAATTAATAGCCTACCAACCAAAAAAAAGTCCAGGACCAGACGGATTCACAGCCAAATTCTACCAGAGGTACAAAGAGGAGCTGGTACCATTCCTTCTGAAACTATTCCAATTAATTGAAAAAGAGGAAATCCTCCCTAACTCATTTTATGAGGCCAGCATCATCCTAGTACCAAAGCCTGGCAGAGACACAACAACAACAACAACAAAGAGAATTTTAGACCAATACCCCTGCTGAACACCGATGTGGAAATCCTCAATAAAATACTGGCAAACCAAATCCAGCAGCACATCAAAAAGCTTATCCATCATGATCAAGTCGGCTTTACCCCGGGATGCAAGGCTGGTTCAACATATGCAAATCAATAAATGTAAACCATCACATAAACAGAACCAATGACAAAAAGCACATGAATATCTCAATATATGCAGAAAAGGTCTTTGACAAAATTCAATGGCGTTTCATGTTAAAAACTCTCAATAAACTAGATATTGATGGAATGTATCTCAAAATAATAAGAGCTATTGATGACAGATCCACAGTTAATATCATACTGAATGGACAAAAACTGGAAGCATTCCCTTTGAAAACCAGCACAAGACAAGGATGCCCTCTCTCACCACTCCTATTCAACATAGCGTTGGAAGTTCTGGCCAGGGCAATCAGGCAAGAGAAAGAAATAAAGGATATTCAATTAGGAAAAGAGGAAGTCAAATTGTCTCTGTTTGCAGATGACATGATTGTATATTTAGAAAACCCCATTATCTTAGCCCAAAATCTCCTTAAGCTGATAAGAAACTTCAGCAAAGTCTCAGGATACAAAATCAATGTACAAAAATCACGAGCATTCCTATACACCAATAGCAGACAAACACAGAGCCAAATCATGAGTGAACTCCCATTCACAATTGCTACAAAGAGAATAAAATACCTAGGAATCCAACTTACAAGGGATGTTAAGGACCTCTTCGAGGAGAACTACAAACTACTGCTCAACGAAATAAAAGAGGACTCAAACAAATGGAAGAACATTCCATGCTCGTGGATAGGAAGAATCAATATCATGAAAATGGCTTTGGGCCCAAGGTAATTTATAGATTTAATGCCATCCCCATGAAGCTACCAATGACTTTCTTCACAAAATTGGAAAAATCTACTTTAAAGTTCATATGGAACCAAAAAAGAGCCCTCATTTCCAAGACAATCCTAAGCAAAAAGAACAAAGCTGGAGGCATCATGCTACCTGACCTCAAACCATACTACAAGGCTACAGTAACGAAAACAGCATGGTACTGGTACCAGAACAGATATATAGACCAATGGAACAGAACAGAGGCCTCAGAAATAACACCACACATCTACAACCATCTGATCTTTGACAAACCTGACAAAAACAAGAAATGGGGAAAGGATTTCCTATTTAATAAATGGTGCTGGGAAAACTGACTAGCCACACGTAGAAAGATGAAACTGGATCCCTTCCTTAAGCCTTATATAAAAAATAATTCAAGACGGATTAAATACTTAAATGTTATACCTAAAACCATAAAAACCTTAGAAGAAAATCTAGGCAATACCAGTCAGGACATAGGCATGGGGAAAGACTTCATGACTAAAACAACAAAAGCAATGGCAACAAAAGCTGAAATAGACAAATGGGTTCTAATTAAACCAAAGAGCTTCTGTACAGCAAAAGAAACTATCATCAGAGTGAACAGGCAACCTACAGAATGGGAGAAAAATTTTGCAATCTACCCATCTCACAAAGAGCTAATACCCAGAGTCTACAAAGAAGTTAAACAAATTTACAAGAATAAACAATTCCATCAAAAAGTAGGCAAAGGATATAAACAGACACTTCTCAAAAGAAGACATTTATGTAGCCAACAGACACGTGAAAAAATGTTCATCATCACTGATCATCAGAGAAATGCAAATCAAAACCACAATGTGATACCATCTCACACCAGTTAGAATGGCGATCATTAAAAAGTCAGGAAACAACAGATGCTGGAGAGGATGTGGAGAAGTAGGGAATGATTTTACACTGTTGGGAGTGTAAATTAATTCAACCATTGTGGAAGACAGTGTGGTGATTCCTCAAGGATCTAAAACTAAAAATACAATTTGAAACAGTGATCTCAGTACTGGGTATATACCCTAATGATTATAAATCATGCTACTATAAAGACACATGCACACGTATGTTTATTGTGGCCCAATTCACAATAGCAAAGACTTGGAACCAACCCAAATGTCCATCAATGATAGACTGAATTAAGAAAATGTGGCACATATACACCATGGAATACTATGTAGCCATAAAAACGGATGAGTTCATGTTCTTTGCAAGGACATGGATGAAGCTGGAAACCATCATTCTCAGTAAACTGCCACAAGGACAGAAAACCAAACACTGCATATCTCACTTATAGGTGATATTTGAACAATGAGAACACAGGGCTGGACACATCACACACCGGGGCCTGTCAAGTGGTGGGGAACTGGGGGAGGGATAGCATTGGGAGAAATACCTAATGTCAATGACTAGTTGATGGGTGCAGAAACCAACATGGCACACGTATACCTATGTAATAAACCTACATGTTGTGCACATGTACTCTAGAACTTAAAGTATAATAAAACAAACTAAGCTCATGTTAAACACGATTTCTTTGAAGGAGATTTGTTTGTTTGTTTGTTTGCTTGTTTTTGCCATATTCCTACTGATGGGAATAGTTTTTCCATCTTCGATCTTAGCACCAGATAACTTTACAGCATTTATCAAATCATGTTGCAATTATTTATTAGCCTGGACAATAGATTTTAAAAGCAGAGTACACTTTCTCCACATTTGATTTTGCAAAACCTAATTTTTTCAAGCTTGTAAGTAAAATAAAGAAAGGGTGAATACGAGAAACAATCACATTAATTGAGTGAAGGGCTATACATTTAACAATATTAACATTGTGTGGTTTTCGGACACTATAGGTGTTGTTAGTCGCTCTCTGTGTACGAGATAACATTTTAATGTAAAACTTTTTAAGGGAGTTAGATTTAGAATATTGCTCCTAATTATTTCATAGAAAACCATTGTAAACATTCTCAATAATCACAAAAGGTGTGTTTTTTAGTGCTGTTAATTCAAATAATTGAGAACAAAAATTTTTTAATATACTTTACGTTCTAGGGTACATGTGCACAACGTGCAGGTTTGTTACCTATGTATACATGTGCCATGTTGGTGTGCTGCACCCATTAACTCCTTATTTACATTAGGTATATCTCCTAATGCTATCCCTCCACCCTTTTCCCACCCCACTACAGGCCCCGGTGTGTGATGTTCCCATTCCTGTGTCCAAGTGGAGAACAAAATATTTTTTAAGCACTTCAGTACTCAAACTTTGTGCCAGTACAGATAGGTTTGTTGGCAAATAAGTTCACTTACCAACTAAACATCAATTTTCTCTGTTCTATTACTCTTAGGCTGAATAATAAAACTTAAATAAACTTAAATACTTAATCATTTAGTTATATCTTTACGTGTTTTCTTCCAAGATTATCAGTTAAGTAGAACTAAGATAAAGAAACAATAAATTAGATGATTATTTTTAAGGATATATTTTTAGTACATTGAGCATAAAAATCACAAACTGCTAGAAAATTTGTTTATCTTCTAGTTTCAAAATGGCTTCAGGCAGCTGAGAAACTAAAAAAGTACTCTAAGTAATACTATTTGTTTTTATAACTTTACATCTTTTTCTCATATTTCCTATTTTTTTCTCTTTATGCTATTCCCAGAAAAGAAAATATACTGAAGATAGCTGAATGCTGTTAGTTATTTAAAATAACATAATAATGGCAATAATAAAGAGAAATTAAACATAAAAGTCACCTGGTAAATCTGTCTTTATCCAATTCATTCCCTGGGAAAGTAATTCCTAAAACAGTATATTTACAGAGTTGTTGTCCATCTTGAAACGATATTATAATAGATTGTTACCAAAGACATTTTACTGGTTTTCTTGCTATTCAAATTCTAGTGTACCTGAAACAGTTGCGTATCAGGAGACTAATGTGACAGAAACCTTATCAATATAATTTGTCATACAATGTAGCAGTCTCACTCTTGTCCTTCCTTATCTGTGTATTGATTACGATTGTAAACATTGTAGACTTTTCACTTATTTTTCTTGTGTTTAATTTATCTTCATGCTTTTTAGTCTTGGGAAGTACAATAAAAATGTTTTCTTCTCTAGAAATGTGTCCTGACCTTTTTCCAGGTGATCTTAAAATTCCAGCAGATAACTGCATTCAAAGAGCGCCTGACTATTAGAATGCTCCCTGGCATAATATCCACGCAGGCTGGGAGGAGACTTCTGAATCTCATTCCATTCTCAAAAGATGTTGAGTTAGCAGTTCTTGCTGGCTGCCTGCCACTCATTTTTCTCGGTGCTCAGGGCTTGCATTTATGCTGAGCCCACTTTCTATTTTACATTTCAAGCCTTTATCTCTTCTTCCTTCAGTGATTTTAATGGATGAACAAACCAGGTCACCTAAGATAAGCCACTGTCGCTCTCCACTCAATCTTCCCACTTTTTAAGAACTGTCCTAAAACTGAATTTCTGCTAAGAATTTCTGATTAGGACAGGGACACATGACCGTATTTTAGCAGTGTTGTCCTGCATCAAGGAGAGAAGTCAGGGGTCTCAGTTTTAGCCACGTTTAATATCTCTTTGACCATCAGGACGTCTAACTTCTCCATGTCCCAGTTACTTAATTAGAAAGCAAGAATAACATTGCCTGTCTTGCTCATCTTCCCAAATCCTAGAAGGACGTAAATTATACACATGAACATACTCATAAACTATAAAACACAAGAGAACAGAACAGAATTTACTTTTTCAACTTTCTGATCAGACGTGATGCAATAAACTGCACTCTTTGAAGATTCAATACTATTTTGTAGTTTCAAAGAGGTTTTTTTTGTTTTTAATCTTTTTAAAGAATAAACTCAAACATATCCTGTTTTAAAAAAAAGAAAAAACAAAACAAAACAAAAGCGGGGAGCCTGGAAGTTAAACTAAACCCTGTTTTTGATTCTAATGACAAGAAAATTATTGAATTTTTAGCTGCTATCTCTAACTTTATTTTGTGTCTTTTATGTTTCTGTTTGTATTACTACCAGTGAAGAGCAGAAAATGTGACTGCTGTCAGAAAGACTCTAGTATCAAACTCTGTGGTGTCAGAGCTAATGACAGGGTCTACTGACAGAGAATATTATGTTGGTGGCTATGTGAAATAACAAAGATTTCTCTTAGCTAAAGTTCACTCCTTGGAAAAGACAATGAAGGCCGGGTGCGGTGGCTCACGCCTGTAATCCCAGCACTTTGGGAGACCAAGGTGGCGGATGATCTGAGGTTGAGAGTTCGAGACCAGCCTGATCAACATGGAGAAACCCCATATCTACTAAAAATACAAAATAAGGAAGGCATTGTAGCGCATGCCTTTAATCCCAGCTACTCGGGAGGTTAAGGCAGAAGAATCAGCCCTTCAGAAGAATCGCTTGAACCCAGGAGGCGGAGGTTGCAGTGAGCCAAGATAGCACCATTGCACTCCAGCCTGGGCAACAAGAGTGAAATTCCGTCTCAAAAGAAAAAAAAAAGAAAAAGAAAAACAAGAAAAGATAATAAGTTGATTGATTCAATTCATGTAGCTAGTCACCACCTGAATATATCACCATGAATTCCACTGATATACAAAATTTTGAATTTGTTTACTGTTTTTTATACCTTTATTAAGGTATGATTCACATAAAATGAAATGCAAATAGTGAAAATGCAATTTGATAAAATGTTTCTTATGTATACAGCTTAAAAAAGATAATATACTTAGAAGATATATCTTTTTTCCTGTATCCGTCCATCTATTCATTTATTCGTATCTTCATTCATTTATTTACTATCTATTGAGCACTTCCCATGGATCAGGTACTGTTATGAGTACTAGATGGTAAGCAAAACGATGTTTCTACCTTGTTGCAGTCTGCTTTCTAGTAGGAAAAATGAGGCAGTGCTAAGATAAATAGCAGGAGCTAGAAAGGGAGTAGTGGCTACTATTATTACATAGAGAAATCAGGAAAGTTCTTACAAATATAAAATCTGAGCAAAGAACTGGAGGAAATGGAATAGTGAGCCATGTGACTTTTTGGTATTAGTGTAAACAGCAAATGCAAAGGCCCTGAGGCAGGTTTATGCTTGTAGTTTTTGGAAAACAACATAAGGCCAGTGAAACTGGAGTGAGAGAGGAGGACAGAGATCATGGGAAACCAGATCATAGAAGTGCTTTTTGAGCCTTTGAGAGAACTTTGTCTTTTACTCTGAGAGCAATGAAAAACTGAAAAGTGTTGAGCAGAAAGTGACACAGTGTTACTTATATTTTAACTCATTACTCAAGGCACTTAATTGAGAATAGAAAGACTTAGAGAGGCTGCTGTTGCAAGGATCCCGGTAAGAGTTGATGGTGACACAGACTATGGTATTTACAATGCTGGATGGAGGTGGTGAGGGTAGCCTCACTGGAGATATATTCAGGTTAGTTTAGTTCATTATTTAGAAAATACTTTATTGGTTTCTGTAATCAAATCCATGTATATAAGACCTTACATATTTTATAGAGTGTGTTACCTCTATACGAATGGAAAATAATTAAGTTTAACAGTTCTAGACCAATATAGCTGCTAATTTCTGTACAATGACAACTCAACATGGTAACTGGGATAATTTTTCCAAAGTCGACAGCACAGATAAAGTTTCTAAATATTCAAATTATATGTGTGTGTGTGTGAGACAGAGAATGTGTGTGTCTGAGTGTGTATCAGTGTGTGTGACTGTGTGTCTGAGTGTGTGTGTCTGAGTGTGTGTGTCTGAGTGTGTGTGTGTGTGTGAGTAGGTGTGTGTGAGTGGGTGTCAATGTGTGTGTGAGTGTGCGTGTGTGAGTGTGCGTATGAAAGGATCATACGCATGTTATGCGTATAGTATCAGCATGTTATGCATCAAGTCATCTGAACAAAATTGTAGAGCTATCTATCCTGCCTTATTTTTTAAAAGGGGGGAAAAAGGTTAAAATGAAACCCCAGAAAATTGCAAAGTTCTATTACTGTTGTGAGACCTGACATCATTTTTTCGATTAGCTTCTGGATAGTTATCTGGAAAGAAAACATTCTAGAATAACATTGAAAATACCTGTAAAACTTTTGAAGACAAATTTAATAGAATTTTTCAAACATGTTTCCCAACCTTTATTTTTTTTTTTAATATAAACTTTACCCTAAGGTCTCACAATTTCTTGAAGTCATCATGTGAAAACTATAACATACTTAGCTCTTCACCACATATTCTTTACGTAGGAAGTTCAGCCAAGCAGCTTGACCTAACTAAACACAGTGTCAGTACCTCTTGAGCTCAAGGACTCACAGCCTAAATCCTCTTCCCTTCTCTTTCCTTTATAATTCCACTGAATATTACGTGCTCTGGAATTTTACCTCAGTCATGAAGAAAAATAATTCATACTTTGGTAATTTGGAAAATAATTATTTTGTGGTTATTCTCTCTTAAGCATGTATGAAATCGAAGCCCCTAAGCATGTCACTTTATTTAGGGAAACATTAAATGTCTCTTAAGGGAATATCTTAGTGTAACGTACAAAGTACATAATGATAATTAATCTTGCCTACTTCTCTTTTTATATTTTTCTGCTCCCTTATCAGAAATTCAACATTTATGAACCCATTTTTGTCTTGAGGATTTATCTATTTAAAAGTTACTTGTCAAAAAAAAAAAGAAAAGAAAAAAAGGCCAGGCGCGGTGGCTCAAGCCTGTAATCCCAGCACTTTGGGAGGCCGAGACGGGCGGATCACGAGGTCAGGAGATCGAGACTATCCTGGCCAACACGGTGAAACCCCGTCTCTACTAAAAAAATACAAAAAACTAGTCGGGCACGGTGGCGGGCGCCTGTAGTCCCACTACTCGGGAGGCTGAGGCAGGAGAATGGCATAAACCCGGGAAGCGGAGCTTGCAGTGAGCCGAGATCGCACCACTGCACTCCAGCCTGGGCGACAGAGCGAGACTCCATCTCAAAAAAAAAAAAAAAAAAATAAGTTACTTGTGTGGCTCACACCTGTAATCCCAGCACTTTGGGAGGCCGAGGGGGGCGGATCACGAGGTCAGTAAATCGAGACCATCCTGACTAACACGGTGAAATCCCGTCTCTACTAAAAATACAATAAACAAAATTAGTTGGGCATGGTGGCAGGCGCCTGTAGTCCCACCTACTCGGGAGGCTGAGGCAGAAGAATGGCGTGAACCCAAGAGGTAGAGCTTGCAGTGAGCCAAGATCACACTACTGTACTCCAGCCTGGGCAACAGAGCTAGACTCCATCTCAAAAAAATTTAAAAAATTACTTGATGAGCTATGTTCTGAAGGGAATTATGGAAGAGTGAGTATTATTAAAGTATTGAAAGAGGTTGCTAGGACACATTGCTGTCTCTCAAATGAGTAGGAACATATTTTAATAAAGATGATGAAAAAAATCCCTCACTGATTTGAACAAGGGTAAATATGTAGGCCAATTTATCATTAATTTATTAGTGACATAATCATCCCAAGCATAGTATGTTAGACCTTGAATTAAAGTATTTGCTTTTGATTTTGTCCCTCCAATAATAAATATATATTCTTTTCCACCTTGTGAAAAAATATATCAAGAGAAAAAAGTAATAATGACATCAAGGAAAAATCAAGGAGGCAAATAAATTGATCTTATGCATTTCTTTTCAAGGGTGTTGTCATAAGAATTTTTATTTTTTCAATGTGTGCATATTATTTTAGATTCCCAATGAAAAACCACAAGAAAACACAATTTCTTTCACAAAGAAACCTGGAAAGGGTTTAACCTTCCTCTTTCTGTGTGTGTGTGTGTGTGTGTGTGTGAAACTTTTTAAAATTTTTCTTTGCTGCCATCCTAATACACCTTTAAAGGAATTTTATCAGTCTCTAAAATCATTTTTAAGCCTTAGCAAAAGAAATAATAAAATGCAAAATTAGTTTTTAATCATTCTTGGTTATCAAGGACTTTGCTTTTCTTTTGTTTCTGTATTACAAAAGAGCCACTTGTATTTATTTATTAGTTTCTATTGTGAATTGCTATATTTGAAAACATTTGCTTTCTTCCCAAATCTATTTGGTGACAGCTAGTTTTATGAAAACACGCCCTATCAACCAATCTTAAAGAAGTAGGAAAATATCTGTGAATGTCAAATTGAAATGTATTGTTCGAAACTATAGGATTGAAACACAAAATGCAGGCTCATGCCATTGTTTTCTATCTGACCTAACTACTGAGCCTATTATCAGGATGGTTTTGCATGCCATCCATGGACATTTCCCTGGTGTTAGAGTACCCCACCCCTCTGCACCAGCTAGACATGCCCTTCTAGACTGACTTGGTGATATTGGAACTCTGTATTCTTTTCCATCAAATGCCTTCTCAATTTTCCTTATTTTCACAGAAGGTTCAGGTTGTAACTGCTCATGCATTAAACATAGTGACACCCACAAAGACCCACTTTTAGACTACTTCATCTCTTTCCTGACTCTTTAGCAATCACAAATGTATCTGAAACATCAGTCATAACTTCAGGGAAAATGCTTCGCAAAATTTGAGGTTCATTAGAAACTCTCTTCAAAGTTGTGAACTCTTTTGGAAAGCCTGCAAGGTATTTCCATTTTAATATTCAATAAACTCTCCAAACTGTACACGCTTCCACATATATTTTCCCTCTAATACCACATAAATACTGAATACAAATATGATGATTAATTTTTTTCACCAACTTGACTGAGCTACAGAGTGCCCAGATTGATCAAACATTATTTCTAGGTGTGTCTGTGAGAATATTTCTCTCCAATATGGATGGGCCTCATCCAATCCTTTGCAGGCCTGAATAGAAAAGGCTGAGTAAGAAAATATTATTTCTCCTTGCCTGTCTTCAAGTGGGGACATTGTTCTTGTTGTTGTTTTCCCTTTGCCTTCAGACTTGAACTCAGACTGAAACTTACCTGCTTGATCCTCCTGGTTCTCAGGGCTCAAACTTGGGCTCAAACTATATTATTGGCTCTCTTGCATCTCCAGCTTGCTGACTACAGATCTGGGACATCTCCGCCTCCAAAATCATGTGGGCCTGTGCTTTATAGTCAGTCTCTCTCGCTCTACACACATGCCCCCCCACACACACACACTCACACACTCACACTCACACACACACTTGCATATATATAAACTCCTATTAGTTTTTCTTTTTCTGGAAAGCCCAGACTAATACAACAAATACTCAAATTTCCTAAAATACGATTTGACTGCCACACTCACGGTTTCAATTTTTGAACAGCTTTTCCAATAGTTCTTCGAGTAGCTCCTAAAAACAATAACAGTGATTAATCCGTTTACTAACACACAATGACCTTAGATGGCTGGGAAGAAATCATCTTATGTTAATGGCAAGGAGATATCAGGAAATTTCTTTATCTAACTTTATGCTTGAATCGTATTTTAGCTCTGAAACACACTTTCCCAAACTAATATTTATATACATGCTGCTTTAAGAATAGTTTAATTTTACCAACTGGAATGGAAATGAACTAGCTTTTCAACTTTGCTGTCACTTTGCAAACATGAATGATTTGCCATGTGCTTTGTGAAAAATAGATTGACTTTTATCCAGTTTTCTAGATAACTGAGTCTCAAGTCATTCAGACAAGGTTTTTATTTTTTTTTACTTTTAAATTAAATCTCATTTGATTTTGCCTGTCCATATTTTTGAAGGGTCATTTATGTTATTACTCAGGCTAATTGATGTTCAGGATGTCTATGAGTAAGAGGCAAGCTGCATCTTCCATTATAAATATTCTGATTACCCCTAACTTCACATCGTTAATAAAATGTTTAACAGAGATTTAAGCTGTCAGCTAATGCTTGAAAGAATGATAATTTTAAAAAGTAAAGAAAAAAAAAGTAAATCAAATCTCATCTTTGCCGTCAGTCTGTAAACCAAGCCTTAGATTGTTTTGCTTTTGTTTTTGGTAAATCAAAAGTAATGTATAGATTTGCATCTTCATATATCAGCATTTGCATCACCAACACTGACAAAAATGTAATGCAATACTCTACATACATCTTCATGCTCCAAAAATATAGTTTATTTTTAAAATAAAAATGTATCCACATAGAACTGTTTATCATATTCTGTATAATTACAAGCCAAAAGACCAGTCAACAACAAAACAAAGCAAAAAAACAATGTTCCACGTGTGTGATACATTTTGAAGTACTTTTGAAACATGACGCGCCAAAAATGCGCTAAATAGCTAAGATTCGTAAGAGAGTATCTGTTTAATCTTCAAATATTCATCAGCCTGTGTAGTAGTAACCCTACTGAATTACTCAGGAGGCTCTTGACCTTCTAAAGCTATGGAAGGAGATAATTAATACTGTCTCAGTTTCTTGATTGGATAGGCTTATTCATGATTAGAAGATCTAGATAAAGCTGGTATGTAACTGTACTTTATGTGATCTGAGTAATATATAAAATTTGACATCAAGCTTCTCTCATGGTAAGACTAGTGAGCAAACTTATGATGAGAAATAAGATACATAATCTCAAAATATCTTCTCACAAAACACTTATTAATAGTTGCATAGCAAGAAAGGGAAACAATTTAGCACAGAAAGACAATGCCTTACTCAAGTGATCAAAATTAATTATATGTGTAATAAGATCATGTGCCTCCTGACAGGATGCAGGAAAAAGACCAAAACATCACCACTCTGATATTTCTGCCCAAATGTGCACAATCTGAACATAATACTAAGCAAACATCATGCTAACTGAGGGACATTGTACGGAACTCCCCAGTACTTTTCAAAATTGTCACGACCTTGAAAAACAAAGACAAACCGAAAAACACTTCCAAAGTAAAGGAGATGAAGGAGATATGGTAACTAAATGCAACATATCCTTAATTGGTTCTGGAACTAGAATATTTTTCTGTTACTATAAAGTACATTTCATAAAAAAAGAGAGAAAGATAAAGATAGAAGGAGTAAAATTGCGAAAAAAAAATAATGAAAGAGTGCAAATGTAATAACATTGTAACATTTGGAGAATCTAAGTGAAGATATATGGGAAACCCTTGCATTATTTTGAGACCTTGGAAGTTCAAATTTATTTCAAAGTAAAAAGTGAAAAAAAAAAAGCATATAAAATATTTACATTGGAGTCCGTTACACTTCTGCTGTGCACAAATTGTTTTTCCTTCTGTGTTATCACAAAAACATATTGCTAGTGATTCTCATTGGACTTCCAGGCTGGAAAGGATTTTTTACTTTATTTAGCCCATCCCTCCTCCACCTCATATTTTTATTCTTACAGAATAAAGATACCTAGACCTACACAGATAAAGCTACTAGCTCATGTTCATTCAAATATTAAATGAAGGAGTCATAACAATATATATTATTCATTTTTCATGTTTTCTTTAACAGAGTTTGATCTTTATAAAGGTAATGTTAGAACTGTTTATCTCTGCATTTACATTTCCCTAACATCTAACCTAAGATTTTACATAAAGCACACAAAATGATACCCCTGACCATTGTAACTTATGATAGTCCTTTTACTAGAATTCCATTTCTTCATTATTTCAGAAAATCAGTGGAGTATTTTCTCTATAGAAAACTCCATGCTAGGAACATTATTACTATGTCACATTCCTCTCCCTCGCCTTCTTAAGAAACTCGCTCTCAACTTGGAGAAGATAGTTCTGTGAACCAAAAGTTAAAATATGAGACAAGTAACATGGTAGGACCAAAAGATAAAAGAAATATCTGAGACAATAATTAATACTCTGCTAATTTAGAGAACTAACACATTAGTTAGTATACTAATGTATGACTACATTGAAAATAAAGTTATGGTGGGATGCGGTGACTCATGCCTATAATCCCAACACGTTGGGAGGCTGAGGCTGGTGAATTGCCTGAGCTCAGGAGTTCGAGACCAGCCTGGGCAACATGGCCAAACCACGTCTCTACTAAAAAGTATCTCTCTCCCAATCTCTCTCTCTCTCTCTCTCTATATATATATATATATAAGCCAGCTGTGGTGGCACATGTCTGTGGTCCCAGCTACTCAGGAGGCTGAGGCAAGAGACTCGCTTGAGCCCATGAAGTAGAGGTTGCTATGAGCCAAGATTGCGCAACTGTACTCCAACCTGAGTGACAGAGTGAAACCCCATCTCAAAATAAAATGAAATAAAATTACATGAAGTCAACCTAAATGCCCATCAATGATAGATTTGATAAAGGAAATGTGATACGTATGCACCATGGAATGCCATGCAGCCATGAAAAAGAACAAGATCATGTCCTTTGCAGGGACATGAGTGAAGCTGGAGGCCATTATCCCCAGCAAATTAATGAAGAAACAGAAAACCAAATACCACATGTTTTCACTTTATAAGTGGGAGCTGACTGATGAGAACACATGGACATACAGAGGGGAAACACGCACACTGGGGCCTACTGGAGGGCAGAGGATGGGAGGACGGAGAGGATCAGGAAAAATAACTAATGGATACTAGGCATAGTACCTGGGTGATGAAATACATGCAACAAACCCCCATGACACACGATGTAATCTTTACTTGTATAACACACATTCTGTACATGTATCCCTGAACTTAAAATAAAAGTTAAATAAAATAAAATAAAATTGAGCAATACATGTACTATTATGCTAGAGGATAGTTTCAGTAACTCTAATGCCAGCTTGCAGACTGAGACTGGGAATTGGCATAGTTTTGTTGGTCTAGGACAGCATTTTAACACAACTTGATTTAGACTGAACCTCCTCTCTGCAGTCACAGTCCTCACCACTCCCTATTGCCTGTACTGGATGCTTCATTCATTTGTAGGCTGGCACCTGAGGACAGTTGAATCTGCAAAGCCTAATGTAGTAGGATAAGAAAGACAAGCACATACATAACAATGAAAACCAATTTTAAAAGGATCAGAAGTAAATATTCTATACTTATTTATAAAGTATCTTTTAAATAAAAAGAAAGAGATTACTTTCTTCTTGAGAGAAGGGAACACAGTATTTCCTCGAAGAGGTAGAATTATTTTCCCAGGACTTGAAAGACATTGATAAAGGTGGGTGTAGGTGTTGCTGAAAATAATGATAGAAGAAACCAGGAATAAACTTTAAAGATCTGTAATTTCCTCGTTCTGGAATTTGTATGAGGCCATTAGAGTTTCTGTAAGATTTCTATGGAAAGGTTTCAGACTTTAAAATAAAATTCCTTATATTATTCTAAATTTGATATTAAAATACAGCCATAGAATTTTAAGATCTTAGTAAACTGCAGGTGAGTGAAAGAAAAGAAGAAAGAAAAGAGAGAGAGAGAGGAGAGAGGAGGGAGGGAGGGAGAGAGGAAGGGAAGGAAGAAAAGAAGGAAGGAAGGAAAGAAGGGAGGGAGGGAGGAAGGAAGGAAGGAAAAAAGGAAGAAAGGAAGGAATTAAGACGCAGTCAATTAGGGAAGGAAGGAAGGAAGGAGAGAGAAAGGGACACATGGCATCACTACTGCCTGCAGATGCAATTACATTTAAATATCTTGGAAAAGCAGGAGCTCTAGATTCTTCTTGGAAGATCTCCATAGATAGGAATTCCATGCTCTTCTCTGTACATTCCAGGGGTGGAACGTTCCAGAGTTTAACAGGTCACCACCCACCCACTTACTCCCACTCATAAAATGTAGATATGGTCAACACACACTCACACATATACAACCAAACACACACCTCACAAATATTAATATATATGTCATTTAAGGCTCACTAACATTCGTATAAATATAAAATGCCAATACGTTTACAGTTTAGTATACAAGAACCAGGGTTCTCAGGATTTCTCAGCTAGTTTTAGAAACCAAAGAGGAAATCACCTTAATATATCAGAAATACTAGTGTTTAAAATTTTAGTAAAAATGACTATGGAACAATGAAACAATGCAAGGTGATAAAAAATGTTTGTGAAATGTTATCTCTGGCCAAATATGTGTCACTGGGGATAACAAAAATAAGATAATGTTTTACATTCTCATTGTTCTTTCATCTTCATTCTGAGAGAGAAGACAAAATATTATGAGGACAGCAGAGGAAGGCATAATTGTTGTCATATTTTCTTTCTTACAACCATGGAAAAATAAACATTTCATAACATTCCTTTATTAGCATGATTTTCTTTGCTGGAATTTTGGATCAGATCTATCATGGATAGGAATATCAGTTTTTAAACTCTATTTAAGACCAAAACTCAAAATTTTGTGAATATAATCCATTCATGTTTAGAAGAAATAGCCAAATATTCAGAGTCAACAGAGGAAAAGAAAAAACATTCACTCATCACTACTATTCTAATGTAAATGGAAACACAGTTGTCTTATCCAAGGTTTCTACGTCAGAGGCCTCCATGCTCTGATACATTCATTAAATGAAAGACTTCACCTCTTTCTATTCAAAGCCTTACTTTCTTTACCATCAGCAAAATGCAAAAATTATAACTCAAACTACAAGTAATCATTAAGTATCCCAATATCCTGCTCAAATTCTCCATTTTGGATTTCTTTTCAATACAGGCTTTGTCTGTTCAAACCCGTGGCATGTAACTAGGACATGTAATTGTTAAACTGGTCTCCATCATTTGCGCCATCTGCACCTCCTGAATAATAAAACTATTACACAATTAAGAGGCAGTCAATTAGGGATGATTACTAATTACTCTAGACACCTATTAAAGTTGCTTCAGGGAGACTATTGACTCATTTTATGGATGCATTATGAATGCTTTTTTGTATCTCTCCATAAGTACAAGTGAAATTGTGATTTTCAACAACTGCACAAATAATTCAAATTATAATATAAGATATCTTATTTCAATATGTTCATTTACCTGGGTCCCATAAATATTACGAAACTGAATTTCCAGTTTATGATTATATAATAAACCAAATCAGAATTGGTGAATTTATTCTGAGTCATCTTCCTTTTTTTCTTCTACCTTACCTCCCTCCCTTTTTCTCTACCTCTTTCTCTTCCTTTCTTCCTTCCTTTCCTTTCTACACATTTCCAGTATAACGCAAAGTTTAGAAAGTTAGCTATATAAGAATTCAGTTAAGTGAAATCAAAAGATTTAATCCTAACCTTTTCTCATTGTATTTTTCACTTTTTATGTTAAAATAAGTAAAACATGCACATTGTAAAGTGTTCAAACAATACAGAAGCAACACTCTCTGGTTAAAGCACTGTTAAATTTTGGATGTATGCCTTTTCTCACTTTTTTAAAAGTTTTTTTACTTGATCAAATTAAATAACATTTATTAAACACCTAAATTGCACTGGACTCTGATAAATACCAAAGGTGGATGGGATTATCCTTGACCTCAGATGCCAATTACATAGTACAAGGAAATAGATTTATTTACACTATAATAAGTGTGTTTGCTAAAAAGTATACTGAAAAGTGGTGAATTAAATGGGTTTAAGTTTCAGAAATGATACTTTCATGACACTTTTGTATAGAAAGTAAACATTGATTCTGTAAATGTAAGAACATGACTTCTTCCCTGCAACCCTTCTTCTGTTAGACTGTATTAAAAATATATATAGTTTAGGTGTTATTTGAGAAATACAATAAAAAGTGTGCAAAATTAAAACGCTAGACAACTGCTTTTTAGTATTTCATTTCTGATCTTCATTCTTGCCTAATTGCATCCATGACTGACAATTCATCAAAAGCATCATCCATCACCAACTTCTGATTCTAATCCCATGTTGCCATCTAGTTAAGGATGACCAAAGGATTGGCATAAATCAGCGATGAGAAAAGACTCAGAGTAGGGATAAGTTTTTGACTTGTGCCAACTAAAAGATTTTAAAGGACTCCCTACTCAATAAATGATGCTAGGATAACTGGCTAGCCATATGCAGAAGATTGAAGCCATACCTCTCCCTTTCACCATTTACAAAAATTAACTCAAGATGAACGAAATATTTAAATGCAAGACTTCAAACTATAAAAATCTGGAAGACAACCTAAGAAATACTCTTCTTGACACTGGCCTTGTCAAAGAAATTTTGGCTAAGTCTACAAAAGTAGTTGCAACAGAAACAAAAATAGACAAATGGGACCTAATTAAACTGAAAAGTTATTTCATAGCAAAAGAAACTATCAACAGAGCAAACAGACAACCTACGGAATGGAAGAAGATAAGTGCAAACTAAGCATTCAACAAAGACCTACTATCCAAAATATATAGGGGCCTTATACAAATCCACAGGCAAAAAACATAACCCCATTCAAAAATGGTCAAAGGACATGAATGGACACTTCTCAAAAGAAGATATCTAAGTGACCAACAAACATATGAAAAAATGATGAACATCACTAATCATCAGAGAAATGCAAATCAAAACCACAGTGAGATGCTGTCTCACCCCAGTGAGAATGGCTATTATTAAAAAGTCAAAAAATAGCAGATGTGGGCAAGGCTACAGAGAAAAGGGAACACATACTCTGTTGGAGAGGATGTAAATTAGTTCAGCCACTGTGGAAAGCAGTTTGGAGATTTCTCAAATAACTTAAAACAGAGGTACCATTCAGCCTATCAATCCCATTACTCAGTATATACTCAAAAGAAAAGAAATAATTCTATCAAAAAGACACAAGCACTTTAATATTTGTCATTGTGCTATTCACAATAGCAAAGAAATAGAATCAATTGACGTGCCCATCAATGGTAGATTGGATAAAGAAAATGTAGTACAATGCACCATGGAATACTACACAGCTGTAAAAAAGAATGAAATCATGTCCTTTGCAGCAACATGGATGGAGCTGGAGCCATAATCCTAAGCAAATGAGTGCAGGAACAGAAAACCAAATATCACGTGTTCTCACTTATAAGTGAGAGCTAAGCATTGAGCACACATAGTCATAAATATGAGAACAATAAAATTGTTGATCACTAAATGATTGTGGGAGTGGGGACAGCATAAAAACTACCTATCAGTTACTACACTTACTTTCAGAGTGATGGGATCTGTACTGTAAACTTCACCATCACTTAATATTCGCATGTAACAAATCTCCATATCTGTCTGTATCTAAAATAAATTTGAAATAAGAATAATAAAGGTGTTTTTAGTCTATATAAAAATATCTTAGATGAAACTGTCTACATCCAAATGGCCACTAAAAATGATTGCTTTGAAATGTCATGTACACAGTAACTTTATTTGTTTATACAGTATCAGTCAATGAATAAACAAAGATCGCTCTTGTATCAAATGTTTTACTAATCATTGCAACCACAGAGACATTTATATTGGATAGCTCAAAAAATTACAGAGATGGAAGTACCATAATTCTTAAAACATGGCACAAAATGACCTTAACAAAACATGGCTGAAGTCTATGAAGTTTACAAGAGAATGAGGAAGAAACAGATGATAAAAATGAAAGGGAGAGAAAGACAGAGATCTCATTCTTAAAATTTGCATTTAAAATCTCCCCAATTCTAAAAGGTTTTGGTAGGTTACTAAGTATGGGATAAAGGGCTATTCTTCACCTTACCCATCCCTTTCTCTCTCCTTTACCCTGGGGCTCAGAGCCCTTATGCTATCAAGATTTGCATACACAATTGAACTAATAAGTTTCCTAGGGCTGCCTTAATAAATTTCTGCAAAACGGGTAGCTAAAATAACAGGAATTTTTAGTCTTACGATTGTGGAAGCTAGAAGTCCTAATTCAAGGTGTTGGCAGGACACTGCTCTGGCTGATCGCTTGAGGGGAGAATCTGTTCAATTCCTTTCTCTTAGCCTCTGGTATGGGCAGTGGTAATTTTTCATTCCTTGCTTTGTGGGTACATCACTCCAATCTCTTCTATTGTCACATGCCTTCACCTGTATGTCTCTTCTCTTCTTCTTCTTGTTCCTCTTCTTCTTCTTCTTCTTCTTCTTCTTCTTCTTCTTCTTCTTCTTC
>NC_045439.1:20267668-20289555 GCF_002776525.5 Piliocolobus tephrosceles
CTTCTTCTTCTTCTTCTTCTTCTTCTTCTTCTTCTTCTTCTTCTTCTGTTTTTTGTTTTTGTTTTGTTTTGTTTTGGACACTGAATCTCGCTCTGTCGCCAAGGCTGGAGAGCAATGGCGCTATCTCGGCTCACTGCAACCTCTACCTCTCGGGTTCAAGCAATTCTCCCTCTTCAGCCTCTCCAGTAGCTGGGATTA
The DNA here is from genome assembly GCF_002776525.5 of Piliocolobus tephrosceles. Taxonomy (NCBI): domain Eukaryota; kingdom Metazoa; phylum Chordata; class Mammalia; order Primates; family Cercopithecidae; genus Piliocolobus; species Piliocolobus tephrosceles. Next base: position 20,267,867 of record NC_045439.1, read on the forward strand.
CAGGCCCACACCACCACGTCCAGCGAATTTTTGTATTTTTAGTAGACATGGGGTTTCACCATGTTGGCCAGGATGGTCTCAATCTCCTGACCTTGTGATCTGCCCGCCTCGGCCTCCCAAAGTGCTGGATTACAGGTGTGAGCCACCGTGCCTGGCCTCTTCTCATCTTCTTAAGAGGGCATCAGTCAGATTAGATTAAGGGCCAACCTGTTACAGTTAGACCTTATCTTAATTAATTACATCAGCAATTAACCTACTTTCAAATACGTCCCATTTTGAGATTCCAGGAAGACATGAATTTGTGGGTGGCAAGGGGGAACATTATGCCGCCCATACATGGACTCATTTTGCTCAACACGAACTAATATAGCTCTGAAAATCTTTGCTAACTCACAGGCATTTGCTTTTCAATACTAATCTCTCACAGTAGAATAAACATGAGTAGTAGAATAAAATACTTTTTCTACCTGTTAAAATGCTTTGAAGTATCAATAGTTAGGAAATTATCTTAAGATAGAAAGGAAAGGACAGAAGGGCTGTCTTAGGTCCTTGAAATCATACCTTTTATGCTCAAATCCTCTCTACCTAATTGTTCATTGTTAAGAAGAGTGTGTATATGTCCCCAGGCCACACTCTTAATCAAATAACATAGAGAGCAGCCACATCAGAGAATTCACAATGGCCTGCAGAATAATTGCTTGACCCCATGGCTAGATGGTCTGTAAGCAGACTTGCAAATTGGCAAGCAGAGCTTAAGTGTCAAAAATGGATAGTGGTTTCACAGTAAATTATATCGGATCACAGAGGGTAGTGCCATCATCAATTGTGACTTACACTGCTTCTCTGGCAGCAAGAAGAGAATATAAGCATGACCCTTATGTCTTGCACAAAAGTGTCAGTCGGGAAACAAAGCCTCCATTTTCAGGGCATGACCACATGGGGTTGCATTTTAAAGACAAGCATAGGGATCGTTAAGCCCATGGAGGATGAGTGATGGACTAAGATCTACCTACCTCTGGGGACCCAGAATCCAAAAAAAAGAATAATAATAATAATCTTGGCTTCTAGTACCTAGTTGTCAGTTTCTAGTCAGCACTCTTGCAACACTAGGAAAGAAAGAAAAAAGCTACATAAAGCTCACCATTTATAAAATGGTCCTTGCAGTTTAAAACTAAATTAAGAAAAATGTAAAATTGAAAGAAGAAAACATTGTAGGATTGGTGCAGGGCTTTGGGACACAGTGAGTTAGTTTTGGCAGAAAGATTGCTTCAGAACTCAGGTGACAGTGACTGCTAACAAATGCTTTGAGATTCTTGTTAAATAAATGCTTGTTTGGTGGGTATGTTTGAAGTTGGAACTGAAAAGTGCTTCAGTTGGCTGGATGTTTAACAAGCCTCTCTTTGGGAGTTCAGCATCTGTCAGGTGAATCAGAACAAGGGTTCTACTTAGATGAAGCAGGAGAAAAATTATATCTAATGAGCTGCTAACAACAAGTGTTTATTGAGTTCTCCGAGGCATGTTCAAATCAGGCACAAGTTAAAAGGCTAATGTGAGCTTTTGATGATCTGAGAAAACTTCACAGGAAAAAAACTAGATGGAAATTTTTATTAACAAAAATATTTGTTGAAAGTATATTACAAGATTGGTAGTCTACCAAGTGCTTTACTGACACTATGTAATCTTCACAACTATGTTAGACTGAACATTTTTTGTTCCATTTTACAGATAAAGATACAGGCTGTGTGTAATACACTAATTTGTCTGTAGGTATATCACAAGTATATTGCAGAGTTGGAATTAGAAAAGGACACAGTTCAGTATTTTTGTGTGTGTGTGCTTAATGTATACTAATGTCCTCCCATCCACCCCAGAAAATGATGCACCTAACAGAAAGAGTTAAGAAAGTATTCAATCCTGCCTCTCCCATTCTACAAATAAGGACATTTAAAACCTAGGAGTTAAGTGATGGTACAAAAGTCACATGGCACAAAGGACTAAAAATATATTTGTGTGTGTGTGTGTGTGTGTGTTTGTGTATATTTATGTATTGTGACTCCATCAGAGGAAGCATATTTCTTTTCTTTTTGTAACACTACTTAATATGGGACCTACGTAGAGATTTAAATGTTTTCATTAGAACCAGACTGAACCATTATGGATATAGCCAGTTCATAAATTTAAAACTAGTAACAAAAATACACTCAGTCATTTTAAGCCATGCTAATGTAGACCAACAATCCTTTCTCATCTCATATTTGGCTACATGATATATGATGGTTGCCTTATTGAACATTATCCCTCAATGGCTTTCAAAACATTACCACTATTTTGGATCTCAGATGCAAAGAGTTGATCTAATCTCACTCCTCTGTTCATTGCCATTGGTCATCTCTAGTTAGAGATGTATAAAGACAATTTTCCCCTTATCATCTCAACTTTTCTCTTTCTCTCCCGTGTAATAAGTACACACTAACTTGTTTTAAATGGGTTGTTTAATATTGCTGCCTAATGTGAAATGCTTTGTATTTATGTTTTTAATCTCTGCAAATAATGCTGTAATACAAATTTTCTAATTTTATCACTCAACATTTAATTACAAGAAATGTCAAATATGTATCAAAGTTGTACAAAGTGTACTGTGAGTATCCATATACCAATTACCCAGATTCAACCATTAATGTTTATTATCCATCTATTCTTCTCTCCATCCATTAATCTATCATATTGGGGTCATTTCAAAGCACATTGCAGATATCAGCACACTTCTGTCTATTTATATCATATGCTTATCATTACCTAGAGTCTAGTATTTGTTTGCAGTATTTAACATAAAACTTTAAAAATAATGGGGAAAATGTTTAATTGTATATTTGCTGAGTTTTGGCAAGTGTATATACCTGTTTAACTGAAAAACCATATCAAGATATAGAACATTAGCTTACCTTAAAAAGCTCTCCCATCTTTCTTCCCAAATATTACCATCCCATTTCTGCTAAAGACAATATTTGTTTCTGATTTTTTATACTTTAGATGAGCTTTCCTATTCTAGAATTCTAAATAACAGATTCTTCCAATATGTGCTCTTTCAGGTGAGATATCTTTCTCATAGCATCTTGTAGCGTATTTGGAATTTTTGTGACTGCTCCAAGGTTCCTTGAGGTTTTGACCATTGTTTTTGATCCGGTGTCATATTGGATAAGTTCTACAAATCTATCTTCACATTCACAAATTCTCCATTCTATTATACTGCTATCCAGTGAACTTTTAAATTTCTGATACTGTTTGTTTTCAGTTCCAGAAATTTTCTTTTCTTGTTTTTAATAGTTTGTATTTATCTGCTACATTTTTTCTTTTTAACAAATTTAAGTACATTGTACATTGTAGCTTAATTAATTGAGTATAGTAATAATATGTGCTTTAAAACTCTAATTCAAAATCTGGAGGCACTGAAATATTTATTTTCATTGATTGTTTTATCTCTTGAGAATAAGCCACATTTTCCTAATTACTAATTTGAGTAATTTGGATTGTGTCCTGGACATTAGGAATTTTTTTTTGTCGAAACTCCAACATCTAACCTAGTTCTCTGAATACATTTTTGATACATTATATTTGTACATAATTATGGGGTAGATAGGAAATTTGTTACAGGCGTAGAATGTGTCCTCATCAAGTCAGGGTATTTAGGGTACCTACTGCCAGAGTATTTACCATTTCATGTTTTGGGAAAATTTCAAGTACTCACTTGTCTAAATATTTTGAAAAATGAAATACATTGTTTTTAACTATAAATCCCCCTTATTCTGTAATATGGTTTGGCTGTGTCCCCACCCAAATCTTATCTTGAATTGTAGCTCCCATAATTCCAACATGTTGTGGGAGGGACTTGGTGGGAGATAGTTGAATCATGAGGGTGGTTTCCCCACACTGTTCTTATAGTAGTGAATAAGTCTCATGAGATCTGATGATTTTATAAGGGTTTTTTCTCCTTTCACGTGACTCTCATTCTCTCTCATCTGCTGCCATGTAAGACGTGCCTTTCAACTTCCACCATGATTGTGAGGCCTCCCCAGCCACGTGGAACTCTGAGTCCATTAAACCTATTTTTCTTTATAAATTACCCAGTCTCGGGTATGTCTTTATCAGCAGCGTGAAAACGGACTAATACACTCTGCTATCAAACATTACAACTCATTCCTTCTACCTAACTGTAGGTTTGTGTTTCCATTAACCAATCTCTATTCACTCATCTTCCCCCCTTCGCCCACCGCCACCCACATATACCCTCTCCAGTCTCTGGTATCTGTTATACCACTATCCACCCCCATGTCATCAACGTTTTTAGCTCCCATATATGAATTACATGTTCTCTGAAGACTTTTGATGTTTTTATTTTAGAAGGAAAATAACCTGCCTGGACTCAGATTGAAAGTCTGTGTCTTGAGCAGCAGGACAAACAGAGTTCAGCTCTTTTTATCTCCAACTGAGCTGTTTGCAGTCAGCTGTACCCCAGGCATGTGTCAGGGGTCAGTCAGAGAGGTGGTCACAGTTTATACACAGATTATCCACCTCTCCGGCTCTCTATTTTCCTAGGTTCCCTCCTCATTTTCTAGCACCTGTGGGCTACCCCACATTCTATCCTCTGGTTCTTCAGGTCAGAAAGACTACAAGTTTTCTATCATAGTTTCAATCACCCTCTGACTAAATTTTGGCCTGCCTTCATGTTAAAAATCATAGAACAGAAAACTTATTCTGCACTAGTTCTTTCTCCCAAATTTGAACTCTCCTTCCAACTCTCCATGCTTTTGTTTAATCTTAAAGAGCTTTTCCTCTTTGCTTATTATTCATGGTTTATAGTTGTTATCTTTGTGTGGGTCAGCCATACCAGAAATGGCAAAAGTTCATTTTGTATATTCATTTTACTGTATGTGCAAATAGTTTGTTGCTTCAGACGGTTGTTTAGCACTGCATATGGATTTATATTGTACTAATTTTTCCCATAGTAAATCTTTAATACCCATAATTATGTTCATTTTCTGCTATAATTTATTGACTTTGTGAATATTTTAAACTTTTCTATAAACCAAAAACAAAACAAAGAATCCTATAAATTTTCTCTGCTATACCCTATAAACCAAACTGGCCACAATACCCTAATATTGTGTAAAGTTTCATTTCTTTTTATGGATTTTCTTTTCTTCTCTCTCCCTCCTTTCTCTCTCTCTCTTCCTTCCTTCCTTCCTTCCTTCCTTCCTTCCTTCCTTCCTTCCTTCCTTCCTTCCTTCCTTCCTCCCTCCCTCCCTCCCTCCATCCCGTCCTCCCTCTTTCTCTCCCTCCCTGCCTTCTTTCCTCCCTATATTAGTCCATTTTCACACTGCTGATAAAGACATACCTGAGACTGGGCAATTTACAACAGAAAGAGGTTTAACTGGACTCACAGTTCCATGTGGCTAGGGGAGGCCTCACAATCATGGTCAAAGGCTAGGAGAAGCAAGTCACATCTTACGTGGGTGATGATAGGCAAAGAGAGCTTGTGCAGGGGAACTCCCCCTTATAATACCATCAGAGCTCATGAGACTTACTCACTATCATGAGAACAGCATGGGAAAGACCTGCTCCCAAAATACAGTCATCTCCCATTGGGTCCCTTCCACAACACATGGGATTTATGGGAACTACAAAATGAGATTTGGCTGAGGACACAGAACCAAACTATATCATCCTGCCCCTGGACCCTCCCAAATCTCATATTGTCACATTTCAAAACCAATCATCCCTTCCTAATCGTCCCCCAAAGTCTCAACTGATTTCAGCATTAACCCAAAAGTCCAAGTTCAAAGTGTCATTTGAGATAACGCAAGTCCCTTCTGCCTATGAGCCTGTAAAATCAAAAGCAAGTGAGTTACTTCCTAGATACACTGGGAGTATAGGCACTGGGTAAATACAACCATTCCAAATGGGAGAAATTGACCAAAACAAAGGGGCTAAGACCCCATGCAAGTCCAAATTGCAGCAGGGTAGTAAAATCTTAAAGTTCCAGAAAGATCTCCTTTGACTCCATGTCTTGTGTCTGGATCACGCTGATGAAAGAGGTAAGTTCCCATGTTCTTGGGCAGTTCTGGCCCTGTGGCCTGGCAATTTACAGCCTCCCTCCCAGCTGCTTTCATGGGCTGGCATTGAGTGCCTGCAGCTTTTCCTGGTGCACGGTGCAAGCTGTCAGTGGATCTACCATTCTGGAGTCTGGAGGATGGTGGCCCTCTTCTCACAGCTTCACTAGGCAGTGCCTCAGCAGGGACCCTGTTTGGGGGCTCCAACCCAACATTTCCTTTCCACACTGCCCTAGCAGAAGTTCTCCATGAGGGCCCCGCCCCTGCAGCAAACTTTTAACTTGGCCTCTAGGCATTTCTATACATCTTCTAGAATCCAGGCAGAGGTTTCCAAACCTCAATTGAGTTCTGTGTACCGCAGGTTCAACACCATGTGGAAACTGCCAAGGTTCGAGGCTTGCACCCTCTGAAGCCACAACCTGAGCTGTACCTTGGACCCTTTTAGTCACAGCTGGAGCAACTGGGACACAGGGCACCAAGTCCCTAGGCTGCACACAGCGCAGAGACCCTGGGCCTGGTTCATGAAACCAATTTTTCCTCCTAGGCCTCTGGGCCTGTGATGGGAGGGGCTGCCATGAAGACCTCTGATGTGCCCAGGAGACATTTTCCCCATTGTCTTTGGGATTAATATTCGGTTCCTCATTACTTACACAAATTTCTGCAGCTAGTTTTAATTTCTTCTCAGAAAATGGAATTTTCTTTTCTATGGCATTGTCAAGCTGCAAATTTTCCAAACTTTTATGATCTGTTTCCCTTTTGAAACTGAGTGCCTTTAACAGCTCCTAAGTCACCTCTTGAATGCTTTACTGATTAGAAATTTCTTCCATCAGATACCCTAAATAATCTCTCTCAAGTTCAAAGTTCCACAAATCTCTAGGGCAGGGGCCAAATGATGGCAGTCTCTTTGCTAAAACATACCAAGAGTCACTTTTACTCCAGTTCCTACCAAGTTTCTCATCTCCACCTGAGACCACCTCAGCCTGAACCTTATTGTTCATATCACTATCAGCATTTTTGTCAAAGCCATTCAACAAGTCTCTAGGAAGTTCCAAACTTTCCCACATTTTTCTTTCTTCTTATGAGTCCTCCAAACTGTTCCAACCTCTGCCTGTTACCCAGTTCCAAAGTCGCTTCCACATTTTCAGGTATGTTTTCAGCAATGCCCCACTCTGCTGGTAGCAAACCACTGTATTAGTCCATTTTCATGCTGTTGATAAAGACATACCTGAGACTAGGCAATTCACAGAAGAAAGAGGCTTAACTGGACTCACAATTCCACGTGGCTGGGGAGGCCTCATAATCATGGCAGATGGCAAGGATGAGCAAGTCATATCTTATGTGGATGGCAGCAGGCAAAGTGAGCTTGTGCAGGGAAACTCCCCCTTATAACACTGTCAGATCTCTTGAAACTTATTTGCTGCCACAAGAATGATGCAGGAAAGACCCACTCCCATAATTTGAGCTCCTTGTAGATTATGGATTTTAGTCCTTTGTCAGTTGCATATTTTGTGAAGATTTTCTCCCACTCTGTGGGTTGTCTGTTTACTCTGTTTACAGTTTAATTCAGTTTTAGTTTAACTAAGTCCCATCTATTCATCTTCATTTTTGTTGTATTTGCTTTTAGCTTCTTGATCATAAAGTTTTGGCCTAAGCCAATGTCTAAAAGCATTTTTCTGATGTTATCTTCTAGAATTTTTATGGTTTCACGTCTTAGATTTATGTATTTGATCCACCTTGAGTTGATTTTTTATAAGGTGACAGGTGAGAATCCAGTTTAATTCTTTTGCATGTGGCCTGCCAATTATTCCCAGAACCATTTGTTGAATAGGGTGTCCTTTCTCCACTTTATGTTTTTGTTTGCTTTGTCAAAGATCAGTGTGCTGTAAGTATTTGCCTTTATGTCTGGTTTCTCTATTCTGTTCCATTGGTCTATGTGCCTATTTTTACACCAGTGCCACACTGCTTTGGTGACTGTGGCCTTATAGTATAGTTTGAAATCAGGTAGTGCAATGACTCCAGATATGTTCTTTTTGCTTTGTCTTGCTTTGGCTGTGCAGGCTCTTTTTTGGTTCCATATGAATTCGGTAATTCTTTGATTCTAATTCTGTGAATAATGATGGTGGTATTTTGATGGGAATTGCATTGAGTTTGTAGATTTCTTTTGGCAGTGTGGTCATTTTCACAATATTGATTCTACCCATCCATGAGCATGGGATGTGTTTCCATTTGTTTGTGTCATCTATGATTTCTTTCAGCTGTGTTTTGTAGTTTTCCTTGTAGAGGTCTTTCAACTCCTAAGTTTTTTTGTTTTGTTTTGTGTTGTTTTTGTCATTGTTGTTGTTGTTTGCAGCTATAGAAAAAGGGGTTAAGTTTCTGATTTGATTCTCAGCTTGGTTGTTGTTGGGGTATAGCAGTGCTTCTGATTGTGTACATTGATTTTTCATCCTGAAATGTTACTGAATTAATTTATCAGATCTAGTAGCTTTTTGGCTGAGTCTCTAGGGATTTCTAGGCACATTGCTATATGTGCAAATAATGTGTTGCTTTGTGTTTTTTAGTACTGCATATGGGTTAATATTTTACTCATTTTTCCCATGACAAATCTTTAATACCCATAATTATGTTCTTTTCCCCGTGATTTATTGATTTTGTGAATATTTTAAACTTTTTTATAAACCAAAAACAAAAACAAAACATCCCTTTTCTTTTCTCAGATATATCCTGAAAACAAAACCGACCGTATTAATATTGTGAATTTATTTATACAATCCCTAGTGTGATTTGGTTATCTGCTTTCATCAACAGAATAGAGGGGCACATCTCTGGTTCTGTTTTTTGTGGATGCTGGTAGATTTAAAGGAGGTCATGCTTTCAGAGCAGCAAGCGGAAGTTCCACAACTTGCCCTTATTAATCTGTTTTGCACTACTATAAAGGGATACTTGAGGTTGGGTAATTTATAAAGAAAATAAGTTGATTTAGCTCACAGTTATGCAGGATGTGCAAGAAGCATGGCACCAGCACCTGCTTTTCTAGTGGAAACTTCAGAGAGCTTCCACTCATGTTGGAAGGTAAAGGGTAGCAGGTATCACATGGTGAAGAGGAAGGAAGCAAGAGGGAAAGGGGAGGAACAACCAAATCTAATGGGAACAAATAGAGAACTCAGTCACTACTGGGAGAACAGCACTGTATTAGTCCATTTTCACACTGCTGATAAAAATACACCCGAGATTGGAAAATTTACAAAAGAAAGAGGTTTAATGGACTCACAGCTCCATGTGGCTGGGAAGGCTTCACAATCATGGTGGAATGTGAAAGGCACATTTCACATGGTGGAAGACAAGAGAAGAGAATGAAAGCCAAATGAAAGGGGTTTCCCCTATAAAACCATCAGATCTCATGGGACTTGTTCACTATCATGAGAACAGTATGTGGGGAATCGCTCCCATGATTCAATTATCTCCCTCTAGGTCCCTCCCACAACATAAGGGAATTATGGAAGCTACAATTCAAGATGAGATTTGGGTGGGAACATAGCTAAACCTTATGAAGCACCAAACCTGTTTTGCAGGATATGCCCCCATTATCCAGATACCTATCATCAGGCCCCCCATATAATATTGGCAATCACATTTCAACATGATATTTGGAGGGGAGAAATATACAAACTATATCACTACCTTTAGCAACTTTGCTGTGCTGTGCTCTCAATAGTTTGCCAGACCCCTTCTGCAAAACCTTCCCTATTAATTCCTCTGTAGTTGCTCCCATCTGAGTTCAGTCCTTCCTTTACTGAAGCTAACAATTAGACTTCATCTGTCAATATCCTTGTCATCCTGTCCAGGTGTCTGTGCTCTTTTTGGATGCACTCTTGACCCCAAGGATATTAGGCTAGTTCCGCTGACTTTCTTCACTTACAGTGGTAAAGGGCAGGGAGTGATATGTCCCAGACTATGTGGCAGAGAGAATAGAATACAAGCCAATGCTCTCTCTTTCAGCCATCACCTAGCTGTGATAGATGACCTCTTTGGCACTGGGTTGTTGCACCCTTAAAACGCTGAATCAAGACTTCTTTCCTGCTGAGAAGGCAATGATGAGCAGCTTGTTGTCCCTTGCACTGTAGCGTAAGTGTGGCCTTGGGCCTGAGACATTTTCTTTCTTGTTTCTGTTTTGCTTTTGTTTTTGAGAAGGAATTTTGCTCTTGTTGCCCAGGCTGGAGAGTGCAATGGCGCAAAATCTCAGCTCACCACAACCTCTGCCTCCTGGATTCAAGAGATTCTCCTCCCTCAGCCTTCTGAGTAACTGGGATTACAGGCACGCACCACCACGCCCAGCTAATTTTGTATTTTTAGTAGTGACAGGGTTTCTCCATGTTGGTCAGGCTAGTCTTGAACTCCCGACCTCAGGTGATCCACCCACCTCTGCCTCCCAAAGTGCTATGATTACAGGTGCGAGCCACCTTGCCGGGCCTGAGACATTTTCTTGTAAAGAAACGAGGAGTTCTCATAGACTGTGCTCTGCATGTGACCTTGTTTGGAAAGACCTTTCTTTGTCTGGATGTGTACTCCTTTGTATTGCTGATGCGTGTCTGTCATATGACACATGGCCATCTTCACTGCTATATCTATTCTTGGCAGAGAGACAACAGGGTTCTTCACTTGCAGCACAAGAGGGGTGCATGCAGAACATTTCCCTGCAATGACAATGAGCCAGGACCTGCTGGCCATGAACTGGAGGTCACTACTGAAGATCTTTCTCTGTGTTTTCTCTACTGATTCACCCAGTGCTTGTGTGAGTTGCATCTTTCTTGGAAACCCCAACACCTGCAAATCATGCAGTGGATGGCATACTAGAACTGATCCTCTAGAGGGTAGGCAAAATGTGTCACTTGCCTGCCACTTCCCTTACCCCACACATTTCTCAGAGATTTCTCAGTCCATACAGTTACTTTTCAACATCTTAGGCACCTCCAAACTTTGGTTGGGGAGCACCACACTAGCCCATTATTAATTTACATCTAGTTAGAAAATGGTTATGATAATAAATAGTGTTTTATTTCCTTTTACCATTTGAAATTACTGTTACAAAGATTTTGTCAATTTTATCACTAATTATGGGTATTTTCTGTCATTTAAAATGCACTATAAATTTTACTCGTACTGGCAGAATAATATCCAAGTGGACAAATATACCATAACTAATTTAACCATTTATATAGTTTTGGAATTTGAACCCTTTAACTTTTTTTTCTTTTTACTTTTATAGCTGATGTTATGATGAGCATTTTTATCAAAATGTACTAATTTGCTGTGCCCACTGTTATGAATTACCACACACTTGCTAACTCAAAACAACATAAATTTATTATTTTACACTTCTGGGGGCCAGAAGTCCAAAATCTGTATCAGTGAGCTGAAGTCAACGGGCAAGCAGGGCACCACTGCCTCCGGAGGCTCCAGGAGAAGACTTATCCATAACCTCTTCAACATCTGGTGGGTGCTGTCATTCCTTGCTTTTTGCGACATCACTGCAGTCTTCAATGCCAACATTTTTAAATCTCTCTCTGTTCTACCTCCACATCTCCTTCGCCTCTGTTGTGTGTTTGTGCTGAATCGTCCATTGCCTTGCTCTTATAAAGAATACACTTGAGAGAGCAAGTAGGTTTCACCAGATAATTCAGGTTAATATCCAAACCTCAAGATCTTTGACTTCACATTTGCAAAGTCTCTGCCGCATAAGGTAACATTTAAAAGTTCCAGCAATTGAGATATCTTTGGAGGTGGTTATTCAGTCCACTGCACTGCCCTTACAGTTTTACTCGTTATTTTTTTCTCAGAATTAGCAAAACCAGACTGATGGTGGCTAAAACTTTAAGGCACCAATATACATTGCTATCATGTTTTCCAAAGTCATAATTCTTACGTACATCCAGCACAGCAATGTATAAAGGCACTCTTTTTATTGTCTGCACCTTGATTTTTATAGGTGAGAAATAAGGTATAGATTTTATCTTTTTCATTGTTAATAATGGGGACTGGTTTTCTGTGTGCTTGCTTATTAATTTTCTGCTTTTTAAACATTATATCTTTTGTCAACTCTCTTTCTCAGTATATTGTACAGTTTTTCAATTGGAAATTATTGAAATAATGTTCTGATTTTTAAGTACACTGATCCAGGCTTTTGTCAAAGGCTAGAAATACCTCTTATCTTCAGAGATCAGAGGCATTGTATGTCAATACTGTTGGGTTCAGTTGTGTCTTCAATTATATTTTAAATTGATGAGAATGTGCCCAACATGAGATAAACTAAGTACTATCTTCATTCACAAATCTGACCTTATGCAAGCAGAAAGAGGCACCAGAGGTCTCTGTCTTTCTGCACACATTGTGAAAAGGCCACATAAGGACACAGTAAAAAGGCAGCTGCCTACAAGCCAGGAAGAGAGGCCTCACCAGAAACCAATACTGCTGGTGGCAACTTGTTCTTGGACTTCAAGCCTGCAAAACTGTGAAAACATAAGTTTCTGTTATTTAAGCTACACAGTTATTGGTATGTAGTTATGGCAGCCTGAGCAGACTAATACAATGTATATGCTCCAAATAGAACTGTACTTAAATGTATCTTCTGCCTATTAGGACCTCACAGTTCAACTGGGGGTGTGGAATGCAAACACGTTAGCCACTTAAAAAAATATAAAACATGATCTGTTTTCTTCTGTTTTTGTATCTATGTGTCCTATTTACCCATGGTGTCTATATCTAAGTATATGTTTGTGTGCTTCTTTGCATTTTCTAATCAATTATTTTGAAGCATGCAGTTGTCCATTTCATTATTCCTGAGACTTGCCTTAAATAAAAAAGACATTGTTGAATTTGAAAAAGAAAGAAGAAAGTTAGTTTATTTTGATAAGTTTAAAAAATATGTTCCTAGGATATATGAGCACAATATTATTGCAGAAAAATTATCCACAAGTGTAACATTTTGCTTACCTTAAGTATTTCCCTAATGTTTCTCACTCTGTGATAAAAGGCATTTGACTCAAAAGTCAGTTCTTTTAACTCTCTTTTTCCTCCCTTCTTTAATAATGTCTATTTTCTCATTTCGTACAGTAGTGTTATTGGATTCATAGCAGCAGTTCTGCATAGTATCATTTACCTGTAAGCTAAACCAACAAATTCAAAGAGTTTCAAATTGTGAAATCTGATTTTGTAGCATTATGCTAAATGGCAATCAGATGGAAAAGACATTGAAATATAAATGTACCAAGAAAAATGCACCAGTAGGTGTTGTGTTATTTTCCTCATACACTGAAATTTCATTGCCAGAAAACGATAGCAAAAAATCTAATAATGTCAATCACAGCTCTAAGGTTTACAAGTGAATTTTTAAAATCCCATTGTAAGTCAGAAAATATTAAGATTTAGAGAGTTAGGCTATAGTAGAAAGACCACAACTTATGAATCACAAGTCATGAACTAGGTTTATGGCCCAGTTATACCAATTATAATGGAAGGATATAGAAAATGTCCTTAACTTTCTGTGTCGTGGTTTCCTCTAACTACTGAGATGACTTGTTGTAAAATAGTAGTATGCTACATTATACTGAAAAACAAATAGTGTGGAAAATGGAATCAACTCTGGGAAGGCAATGACACTGTTGGAAGAGCCAAGGCTACAAAGGTCAGGGGAACTGCTGATAGCATTTCAGAAATTTTGAAGTACAGAAATCACTGATGAAACCAAATGAATGTCTCAGTTTTATGTGGGTTGATTCACATTTTGACACTGGAAAGCTACTGGCAAAATGTATTACCTGCTGTCTTCCAAATTCCTCATGATTCCCCACTAATGCTAATGCAACTTTCCATGTCTTTAATTTTTTTTAATCGTCAACAGAAGTTTTTCATCTGCAGAGCATAAACTGGAACCCCAATGGCAAGAGAGTCTAGAAAATGTAGCTTCCAGGCTTTTAGCTTCTCTAACAGAAGTGATAGCAGAGAACAGTGTGGGAATGGACCTGAGATTTCAATAGACTATTCATGAAACAAACTCGTTCCACATAGGAAATGCATGTCAACCTAATCCAATCCACCACTAGTTTTGTGTGGTTTACCTACAAAATGCCATTTAAATTCACTTTACTTTGACCTTCTTACACTGCAACCACTATAATTTGAGATTGTTTCTCACTTGGACTGGTATGATAATTGTCTTGTTTTCTTCTTTCCAATTTGCTCTTTGTATTATCTGTAAGTTTGGTTATGCTGTGGTTGCCAACAATCCCCAAATTGCAATAGCTTAACCCAACTAGTATGTATTTAATGCTTACATATTATGTCTCATATAAATTTTCAAGAGACTCTGCTACACACAGTCATTTAGGGTCTCAGGATGACTGAGACTTCACTTCCTCTATTGCCACACCATTAGAAGTAAAGAATGGAGAACTATTTGCAGAATCTTTGCTGACTGCACCCACAAGTGACATGACCCTATTCAACTCCAAGAAATACGACAAATTGAATATTTGGTTGAAACTATTGTTTATGCCATACCTCCTATAATCAGATTTCTACATTTAGCCAGAGTAGTAGTTATAAAATGTTAATCACATTATATTATTTTCCCTTTTAGAAACCTTCAAGATGACCATTGTGTACAAAATACAACAAAACTGATTATATCCTACCAGTCCCGACAGGATCTGGAGTGCCATTTTTTGATCATGCTTCTTATCATTCCCTTCTTGCTCACTGCAGTTTAAGATGTTGGTTTTCTTTATGTCCTTTAAACAGGCCAAGGTAGTTTTTGTGTAAGCCCTTGACATCTGTCTTTCCTCCTGAGCAAAGTTGTTTTCGGTGAACCCTCTGAATAACTCCTTCTCATTCCTCAGGACCCTATTTAACTGTCAGCTCCAACCTTTACTCTTTAGTGTAACAACTTTACATCACTTTTTCTCATCTACAAATTTACATTAAGCTGAGACTATCTATTGAATATCTATTTATGCGTCCTTCTTTCAGGGTTAGCCAATTTTAAAACCCTACATGTTTTCTCGTTTGTTAAATGCTGATAACTTCTGTCTGTATTTCTTATACACACACACACACATACACACACACACAAACTAGTTAAGAAATCAATATGAGAACCTTCCCCAAATAGAAAAAAGTCAAACAAAAATCATATATTTGCTAATTCAAATTTATTGTATATCAAAACACAAATTATCATATTTAGCAATTAGCTAACATCTGTTGATAAGGGAGATATCATTTCCATTTTTCTAATATCAGCTAATATTTATTTCTCTCTCTATATATATACACACACACATGCACATACATCGTGTGTGTGTGTGTGTGTGTGTGTGTGTGTGTAACCCTACTTGGCATAGCACTTAGCCATTGTGCTCTTAGTTGGGTTATTAAGGAATTATCTGGAAGGTCTGACGACTAATATTTCCTTGGTTAATACTAAACTGAGTCATCCTTAGCATTTTAGTAATAAAATAAGGTATCCTTTTAGAGAAATATGAGCATTTACTTGGGCTCAGACAAACCTGAAGTACAAGCAAGGCTCTGCTCCTTCTAGCTGCCTGACATTAGGCAAGTTTTGGGGCCCCAGACTTTACATCTACATACTTCCAAAATATAGAAGGATTTCTGGGACATTTTTGGATAATATCACTATCACGATTCTTGTCTCAATAAATATTGATTCTCTAACAATCTCTCCCAAATATGAACTGAAAAGGATTTATAATGTAGTATATGATTAATTTTGAAAGAAATGTAAAGAGAATACACCAAAAATTATTTCTCCAAGTGTTTCAGAATGGAGGTATTTTTACTTAAAAATGAACTTGAATGGCAAAAGAAAGGCTAGAGATATCAAATTAGAAAAAGAAGAAGAGATGATCCCAACATGGGATATACTAAGTTTTGGGCAACTTTGGGGACACTTCAAGACATAATGAGCAAGACAAAGGAAGTTTGACCAAGCTCATGTGAATCTAAGACTTCATGACTTTGGAAGAAAGCAAAATTTTTAATAATAAAAAAAATATACGTTAATGACTACACTTCAAAAAATTGTTTGAAATCTTTTACAAGTATATATATATGGCTAAATTGAAGAACGCTTGACCTAGAAGAGATCTGAATGAATTTACACATTGAAAAATAAAATTTAAGCTTAATTTATGAAAAACTATCAATCTTTAAAATGTTACACAAGATACGTAGTAGCAAAGAATACCAATTTAAACATGTAACTTGAAGATAGATATTAAAAAGGTAGATAAATATATTTTTGATATTTAAACTTCAGCTTTAATTTTAGAGGAGCATTAAAAATAAAATGCATGCACAAATTTTTTCCCTGATAGGTTTGGTTTTCTCATAGTTGATTACTAGATGGGCCAATTAAAGTAATACAAAAATGCAATACGATATTAAGCATCCTGATAGCTTTTCAGTGACACATAAATTGATTTGATTACATGCCAACAAAATATCAATGTAGATGAATTATTAGCTACTTACCCCTGTCTGATTTTGTCTAGTGGTAATTTAGGAAGCAAAATGCTTTCCTTAGAAAGAGTCCTATGCGTTGTGGTTGTTTGATGAAGTTACAGCTTCTTTTCATAAACCATAAATTAGAAAGCAAAGTTCTTAAAGAACCTCAAAAACAACAGAAAGGTGTTTAATAAGCAAATGAATTTAGGAGACTGTGAATTGGAGACTATTAAACATGTTTTCTGCTTTAATTTTGATTGACTTAATATTATTGGACACTGATCTCAGAGGATAGTGGGGTGTGCAGTGCTTTCCAAACCCATTTGTCCATGGAGTATATTCTGTGAAATAGAAACATGTAGTCTACAGAACATAATTCATGAATAAATATCTTTCAAAAGCTCAGGGCATAATGGAACTATTTAGTAAAAGTCAAATTGGAGTTTGTTTCTCAAGCTGTGAGGAAACTTTCTCATCAGAAAGGCCCCTGGAGAACTCTGAAGATGTGTGTAAGAGAAAGCTTTCAAGAAATCATGATAAATAGCATTTATCTTGATACCAAATGCAAGCAGGGTAGAGGTGAGCTAGCTCCAACTGCTATGACTTTATGGCATCAGGACATTCAGAGCAGGAATTGTGAAATAAGTTCAGGAAGCATCTCTTAAAACCTTTCGCTTTGAATTTGCAGCCAGCAAAATGATGGAGTGCACACAATGCCTTCCCAGGATAATCTCAACGGCTTTAGTGAGCATCAAGCTTATTTACCCTCACAGAGCATTTATGTTGTGCTTGTTGTACGAAATTATTTCCTTTCTTTTAGTCTATCTACATCCTACTCATCTTTCAAGACCCCACTCAAATCCTGCCTCCACCATTAAGCATGCCCATTAAGCTTTTCTTGACAATTCAATCTCCTCATTTACAGTGTTTAGTTTACTTGCCACCTATTTTTCCTCTCTCTCTTCTTTTTTTCTTTCCAAGGTTTATGTTAGGTTCAAAGGTTATATGTGCAGATTTGTTTCATGGCTAAATTACGTGTCATAGGGGATTGGTATACAGATAATTTTGTCACCCAGGTGTCAGCATAATATCCAACAGGTAGTTTTTTAAAAAAATTTTATGTCAATGGCTTTTGGGAACAGGTAGTTTTTGGTCACATGGATAAGCTCTTTCATGGTGATTTCTAAGATTTTGGTGAACCTGTCACTTGAGCAGTGTACATTGAACCCAGTGTGTAGTCTTTTATCCCTCATTTCCTTCCCAACCTTCCTCCCAAGTCCCCAAAATCCATTATATCATTCTTATGCATTTGCCTCCTCATAGCTTAGGCCCCACTTATAAGGGAAAACATACAATATTTGGTTTTGCATCCATGAGTTACTTCATATAGAATAATGGTCTTTGACCTCCACCCAGGTTGCTGTAAATGTCATTTTTTTTTTTTTTTCTTTTTTGGTTGAGTAGTATTCATTGTGTAGATATACCACATTTTCTTTATCCACTTGTTCACTGAGGGCATTCAGGCTGGTTCCATATTTTTGCAATTGCAACTTGTGCTGTTATAAACATGCATGTGCTTATCTTTCTCATATAGTAACTTGTTTTCCTCTTGGTATATACTCAGTAGTGGGATTGTTGGGTCAAATGGTAGTTCTACTTCTAGTTCTTTAAAGAATCTCTATACAGTTTTCCACTGTGGTTGTACTAGCTTACCTTCCCACCAGCAGTGTAAAAGTGCTCCCTTTTCACCACATCTACACCAAAATCTGTGACCAGGATCTGAAAAACAGATGCAACAAAAACAAAAATAAATGTATGGGACCTAATTAAACTAAAAAGATTGTGCACAGCAAAATAATAATCAACAGAGTAAACAGACAACCTACAGAATGGAAGAAAATATTTGCTAAACTATGCATCCAACAAGGGACTAATATCCAGAATCTACTATGAACTCCAACAAATCAGCATGAAAAGAAACAAAAAATCCCATCAAAGGCTGAGGATACGGATAAACAGTTCTCAAAAGAAGATATGCAAATGGCCAAAAAACATGTGAAAAATATTCAACATCACTAATTATCTGGGAAATGCAAACTAAAACCACAATGAGATACCACCTGACTCCCGCAAGAATAGTCATAATTAAAAAATAAAAAAAGAATGCTTTATTATTATGGAATCCCCTTCTTCGTCCTTTTTGACCATTGTTTGTATTAAACTTAAGTGCAAACTGGTTAAACTCTTCACTTAAAAGGCACAGAGAGGTTCACTAAAAAGTCTATCCAGTTCCATCAAGGATCTCAAATAGGTCTTAATCTCCTCCCTAGAATCCCATTACTTTAGCGTGGCAATGTTTAGTGAGGGTTAGGAGCAAAAGAAAACTAATTTTGTTTTAATTACAATACTTCTGGTATCTACAACTTTGAGAAGAAAATGCACGCAAATATAATACTTTTTATTAATGCAAGAATAGTCGATTTCAACTCCTTTTTTGTGCCGTTGTTGGTAAAAGTGATGCTCAATTTATAGCTGATACAATTGGGTGCTTAAATTCATAGTAGAAAAAAAAGTTCAAACCTTTGGAAGAAAAAAAGCTTGAGGCACATCAGCTCTGCCTGAGCATCCACTCACATCTGTCCTACATCAGTAACTCCCTTAAACTCTCCCAGCTTTATTCAACCATCTCTTCTTTGAATAAATATTTATTAAGAATGTGTTATGAGACCAAACCTGTGGATAAGACAGTGAAATAAATACAATCTCTAAGCTCAGATAGTCTCTGGGAGCAAAGAAGAGGTGAAGCTGACACAAATGGGGAGAACACTCATAGCTATTTTTTTCAGGCTGAGTTTCCTATGCCGTGTTATGCAGCATAGTGTAATAAATACCAGAGACTTGGGAAATATCTGATAAATACATCAATCAGTTTGAATTGACTTAAAATTCAACAAGACATATAATTAAAAACCTATCAAAAATCACATACAATACAAATACTGCTTCCTCTTCAAATATACCCACCATTATTTATATAACCATACACCAATACCTATTTATATTCAGCGGACATTCATTGGAAATTAACCATGAAGAAGGATTTTCACAACTAATGTAACATCATATAATAAGAAGATGATGTCCAGTGGAGTAATGTCATATAATTGAGATAAAGAGATTAAAGGTGAAAACTTACTTAATGTTATGAAGTAATAAATGGTGGGATAAGATTTCAAATTTAATCCTTTTGTTCAGTGCTGCTACCATCACACTACGCAATGCTTTATACTAGACAACTGATAAAAAAAAAAAAGAAGGAAATCTGGGAAAGGAAACCGAAGTTTAGCCTTTTGACAAAAGACAAGGTGCAAGAAAGAAACGAAAGGAAGCCGGCTCATTTTCAAGAAAAATCAAGAGACAGAGCTAATCTGTGAAATTGTTGTGTGTCCCTCTATATGCCACCCACCCACCCCTCGCCCCCCACCCCACCACCACCACCACACATACGCACAAAAGCTTCTTGATACCACCTGGAGTACTTTTTACCCCATCCTGACATACATAATCTGTGTCAGAATTTCCCTTATTTTTAAGTAGAGAGGGTACCATAGAGGGGTGCTATATGTTAACCCAGAGCTATAGTAATGAGCAACACTATACCTTTCTTTTAAAAATAATTTTAAAGAGAAAGTGTGGGTGTAAAATTAGGTTGGAGGACAAAAATAATAAGACGAAGTTACAAAATCCCAAGAGACGCTTTACAATATGGGGATGAAGCTCTAGTCACACACGTACAGTAGGAAACTGTCTATTTTTCTACTGACTAGTATTTTCAACTGTAGTTGAAATACTCAAATTATTATAATTTGCATTCAAGTGTCATCACTACTTAAAAGAAGTAACTGTCGGTAGTTTATTTTAAAGGCCACTTATTAGAATGCTGATAGTTTTGATTTGACTGGAGCCAGCATTTTTTAATGTTTTGTAAGAATTACCTAATACCTGTTTGAATTTAAAAATGAGTAAACTCAGTACACTAAGAAAATAATCATTTTAAATCATTCATTACATTTTTAAATATATTTCACTGAATTAAAATTAACATAATAATATTAAAACATTAAAGATAATAACATGAATAAGACAGGTATATACGGCATCTTTTATTTATTACAAACCAATTATTTTCTGTACTTGCATAAATTCTGTCTGTAATTTGCAGATGAGGAAGGTCACTGACTAAAGGACTCATTTCCCCATGTGGACCATACTATTTGGTAATATGGATAGAATTTGAATTTTCTTAGTATGAATAGATAGAACATTTTAGAATTCACAATGTTCTGATATAAACAACTCTAATAATAGCAGTTTAACGAAAGATCAAATAAGGTACTGATTGAGGGGATGACTTAAAAGACCACATCTCTGGCCGGGATGTGGCTCATGCTTGTAATCCCAGCACTTTGGGATGCCGGGGCAGGTGGATCACCTGAGGTCAGGAGTTCGAGACCAGCCTGGTCAACATGGTGAAACCCCGTCTCTACTAAAAATACCAAAAATTAGTCAGGCATAGTGGCGGGCACCTGTAATCACAGCTCAGGAGGATGAGACAGGAGAATCGCTCGAACCCGGGAGGTTGCAGTGAGCTGTGATCGTGCCACTGCACTCTACCTTGGCAACAAGAGTGAAACTCAGTCTCGAAAAAAAAAAAAAAAAAAAAAGGAATATCTTGTGACCATAGTGGTGACTGAGGGCCTCTTGAAACAGGCCTTCTCGTGTAGATAATATTCATTAGCCATAGCATACATTAAAAAAATCCTGTCTCTACTAAAATACAAATAATTAGCCAGGTATAGTGCCATGCACCTGTAACCCCAGCTACTCAGGAGGCTGAGGCAGGAGAATCTCTTGAACCTGGGAGGCGGAGGTTGCAGTAAGCTGAGATTGTGCCACTGCACTCCAGCCTGGGTGAGAGCAAGATTCTCTCTCTTTTTCTCACTCTCTCTATACATATATATATATATATATATATATATATATATATATATATATATATTTGAC
>NC_045439.1:20289655-20303039 GCF_002776525.5 Piliocolobus tephrosceles
CTATACATATATATATATATATATATATATATATATATATATATATATTTGACTGTGAAAACTTTTATATAATATAAAATATGTGATAAATAACTGTATGTTACATATATTTATATATAATTATATAATATAAATTATATATTTTATAATCATATATAATATATATATATTGATTTGACTGTGAAAACTTTTTTTTATTATTTTTTTGAAATGGAATCTCACTCTGTCACCCAGGCTAGAGTGCAGTGGAGCGATCTCTGCTTACTGCAACCTCTGCTCCCGGGTTCAAGCCATTCTGCTGCCTCAGCCTCCCATGTAGCTGAAATTACAGGTGTATGCCACCATGCCCAGCTAATTTTTGTATTTTTAGTAGAAATGGGGTTTCACCATGTTGACCAGACTTGTCTCGAACTCCTGACCTCAGGTGATTCACCTTCCTCGGCTTCCCAAAATGCTGGGATGACTGTGGAAACTTTTGGGATGAGGTTACCCGAGATAGTTACCTACTAGACAGCTCAATTTGCTTCAAATCTCAGAGACTCCTAAAGTACAAGATAGCAGATCCTGCTTCCCAGAATGAAAATTTGCACTGAAGCAGAATGAACCCAATCAAAACTCAATGAGAGAATCCTGAAATAAAATGTTTTGAGTAAAGCAAACTGACTAGTAACCTAGGCTCATTACAATGGCTTAAGGGTCCAGGTTGAAGATTAGTGCTGTTCCCCAGCACAGCTGAGGCAGAGGAGTCCTCTGAATACAGCTGTCAGGCCAAGATGTTGTACTTTGTGGAAGAGTATAAAGGAGAACTGAGAGAGTGAGTGAGAGATAAACGCAGACTCTGTGTTTGGCCCTATGGTAGGTGGGAATCTAGACCTGGCATCATCAACGAGTAGATGAAGATTTATGAGATAAAGGATTTATCTCAAAGGTTTATGAGATAAAGCATTGTTAGTCTTCAATGCTGACTCATTGAATGCTGACTCAATGCTGACTCATTCAATGCTGACAGTGAGAAACAATGGAAATGTATCCAAATTGCTTTCTTCTCTGCCAGCCTCAAAAAGACAAGCACAAATAGAAATGACCCTTTGACCAGGTAAACACCTGGAATTCTTGGACAACTCAACAGTAGAGCAGCTCAAGATTGCAATATTAGATTCTCTTTTTATAAGTTATAAAGGAGCTTTGGCAGTTACTTAGAAAATGCTATGCTGCTATATTTATTTCTTGAGTTTATGGAGCAATTTATGAAAGTAAGCAAAAGGATAATGAGTGGGAGAAGTTTTATCACATAAATTTTGAACCTTTTTAATCAGTTTTCAAAGGCAACAAAGAAGACATACAAAAGTCAAGTGGTTTATTTAGGGTCACAAGTGACAAATGGATCAGTGCTGTTCCTACTTTCCTAAGCAATCTTAATTTCCTCAGCAAAATTATAAAAATAAAATAATTGTTTCCAGAGGGAAGAGATATGTGGGTAAAAGGTACACTTGATAAATGAAAAACTTCATCCTAAGTTTTATTAATACACTTAAAATATTCACAAAGTACATAAGATAACTTTCTTGAAATCTACTACTCATTTCAATACATAAATATGCATATGTCACTAACAGTAAAAAAGTTCAATCTGAAAATTTAGACATATGATAGATGTATTCACTTGCAGAATAAATATTGACTAAAACATTATGTATAAGGGATTATTGAATTATTTAATTGATCACTAGCTTTAAAAAGGATTTAATTTTTTTGTCTTATAAAAGTATTCACTATAGGATCTGAGAAAAAGACTCAATCAATGCCTTTAAAATTGTGTTTTTTATATAATGATCCAATTTGTTCACAAAATTTCGTGATTATGATTGGTCTATTAGGTGTAGCATTAATACTTACTTGTGTTTTAATTAAATTTATCCAAGAAGAGAGGGGTTAAGTGCTGGCTCTTGTTCCAAATATTGTATTTCTCAAACCATTCTAGTATTTTTTGCTCAAGATATTCCTATGCCTTTCCCATTATAAATATTAGAGTATTTCGAAACACATTTTACTTGAGTATTAATGAACTCAGTGGTGGACTATGTGAATTGTTAGCCATTTGATTATTTACCAGAGGCCAATTGTTCTAACTTAATACATAAAATAATTGGACAACTTAGTGAAATGGTACTTAGAAAGTCATGATAATTGAAAAGAATACCTTTCCAACATTCACCATTTCAGAATAAATAACAGGATTGTATATATTTATTTTTACTTAGTTATTTTAAAGTGAGTATTTAAAAAAACAAGCATAATCATAATTTGATGTGTCACCAAGATGCCTTTTTTACCAAGAGGAACTTTGTGTTCATGGAGTTACAATTAAATTAAATATTCAATAATTTTTATTCCATCCAAAAACAGATTCACTTATTTACAAGGCTATGTGAATATGTGTTTCATTTACTTCAAGTTCGTGCTTCTAACAATATTGCCAGTTCAGGAAACATAGTCTAAAAGAATGGAAATTGCTGGTAGTGTTTTTTTTTTTTTTTTTTAAGTTTATACAGCTTTGACCTATCTTGATGGACTGAAGGGATGGTGATGAAAATTGTAATCTTAATAAATCTCCCACAGCTAGAGGTTTAAAACTCATACTGTTTCAAATTAGTGAGGACAGCAATATTTATTTGCTGCCGAATTCCAGTCAGCATGGCATTTCAGCAGGAAACACTTTATAAGACTTAAACTTATGAGTAGCAAAGTTGAAAACCCATGTTAAAGAAAAGGAATAGTAACTAAACACAGTCAGTGATTCATTCTAAATTAAAAAATAAATAAACTTTATAATTTCCTTTTCCTTGTCTTTCTTCACTACCATTAGCTTCTTTTCAAATATAGCAATGAATCCTGGCATTAATAGAGGACTTATAATATTCCAAGAGCTTTGAAATATATCATCTCATTGGACTAGCATGGATTTAGTTAGAAAAGAACCATGATCCCCAACTGTAGAAGAGGTAATTCAGGTAATATATACAGGTATTCAAAATTGCATCTTATATTCGTTCGTATGTTAGAAATAATAAGAAACTATCTCAGATGAAGTTATCAGAGGATTGGCTCTCTACCAACAATTCATTCTGACAGTGAACATAGAATCTACCAGAAGGTCAATTAGCCATAGTAATTACATGGTGAGAAAGAGAGATGCAGGTAGGATGGTTGGATAGTACCTAGTAAGAGAGAAAACAATCAAGCAGCTTCTTCTCATGCCTTCAACTTTCACATGTATTTCCTTACCCAGACTGAAAACCATTCTTGGTTTTCCTTCCATCTCAATGGCTTATTGTCTCAGTCTCATCGTTTGTCTTATTGTGTCAGTCAACATCATTTTCCTCCTCTATGAAGGAGAAGCCCAGAATTAATCCTCTAACCTCTTTCTCAGCTACACTTAGACCTCTTGTGACTTTATTCAGTCCCATGGATTTTTAACATCATCTCTACACAGATGTCTCTCAACTTGACAGCTACATACCCATCTTTTTCTTGAATTCTAGATTTGCATAGAACTGCAAATCTACTAAACACCTCAAACTTCACATGTCAACACTGAACTCTTGATTTTCTGGCCAAATCTACTATTCCTCTTTTAAAGAAATAACATTGCCATTTACCATGTTGTTCAGAAAACGCATGATAGAACACCTTGATTTATCTTTTTCTCAGAGCCCATAACTAATTCATAAGCAAATTCTGCTGGTGGCAACTTAAAAATGTATTCCAATACTCAACAACTTTGTTGAGTATGATTAAAGAGCATAGCTATTATCATCTCTTGCCTGGACTACTACGGGAGCCTCCTGTCTGGTTTCTTGCCTCTACCTTTGCCCCCTGACGTCTGTGGCTTACACAGTAAATTCTGACAGAGCAATTCTGTCAAAATGTATATTGGATTAAGTCATTTTCTTGTCAAAACATTTTAATCTTTTTCTGTATATTTATAGTCTTACATGGTCTAACTACTGGTTACATTTCCAATAGTATTTCCAACAATTTCCCTACTTACTAAGCTGCTATCCATGTTCATCTTGAATATGCCAAGCACATTGGGACCTCAAGATACTTATACTTCCTGCCCCCTTTGCCTGGAATGCTTTCTACTATAGATTTATGGTTCCCTCATGTATTTGTTTGCCTGTCTTTTCTTCTTGAATGCAAGCTCCACTAGAGCAGAAAGGCCTTCTCTCTTGTTTGCTTTTCTATCTCTAGTGGCAGGAAGGCAGAAGTGCAGGAAATAAGAAAGGAAGGCAGGGGAGGAGGGAGGGAAGAAGGGAGAAATGAAGTAAATGAGTGGAAATGTGGCCTGTAGCGGCAAGGGACTATGAGAAAGATTTTTGCACCAGTGAAGTAGGAATCAGTGCCCAAATATCTAAGGCAGCTTGCTAAATTGTAGAAATGGTTGATGACTGGAACACCGTTCTGTCAAACCCAAGCTTGCTAGACTAATTGGTTCTTTTACAGAGAAAATAAGTTCCACTGGGGTCACTTGTTAAGAAGTAGAAATAAATAAGGAAAGCATCTTCGGGAGACTTTTCCTGTGCATTCTGTTTAAAGTGAAAACCAATGAGGAACATAGAAATCATATCTCAAAATGATAACCATAGAGGAAATAATATTAACTATATGTATGATGTAAATAACCGTATTGAAGATGATGGGATATTTCATCAATTCATTTACCACCCAACACATATTGTCTATCACGATTCAGGCTTTGTTCTACCCTCACTTTTTGATAAACAGACCAACTTCCATGGTCTCATAGAACTTATAGTCCAGTGAGAAAGAAAGATGACACTATTAAATGGATGAAATAGTGTTAGCTAATAAGTTCGTTCTAAATAGAAAAGTCCTGGAATAGAGCATCTGGATGAATGGATAAAACCTCTGTAAGTACGTGATATTTAAATTAGCATCTTAAGGATCAAGGACAATTATGCCACGTAAAACTGAGCAGAGTACGAAGTCTCAGAGATGAGGAACACAGGGGTATGTTCCAGAGGCAAAGACAAAAGCCTCCATGGTTGAAGGTCAATAAAAAAGAAGGAAAATGAACAGAATTGGAGTTATTAATGTGGACACAAACCTAATCATGAAGCACTCCTCAGGTCATGCTCAAAAAGTTGAATTTTATACTAACTAAAAGGGGGAAACTTTGTATATTATAAATGGTATCTAACAAAAGTAAAATATAATCCCAGCACTAGAAGAGGCTAAGGTAAGACCCAACCTGTGGTGGTTCAAGCCTGTTATCCCAGCACTTTGGGAGGTCAAGGCGGGTGGATCATTTGAGAGTCAGGAGTTTGAGAACAGCTTGACCTACATAGTGAAATCCCATCTCTACTAAAATACAAAAACTAGCCCGGCATGGTGGTGGGCACTTGTAATCCCAGACACTTGGGAGGCTGAGGCAGGAGAATGGCTTGAACCCAGGAGGTGGAGGTTGCAGTGTGCCAAGATAGTGCCACTGCACTCCAGCCTGGACGACAGAGCAAGACTCCCTCTCAAAAAAAAAGAAAAAAAAAAAAATATATATATATATATTCAGGCATGGTGATACATGACTGTAGTTTCAGCTATTAAGGAGGCTGAGGTGGGAGAATCCCTTGAGCCCATGAGTTAGTTCTTTAGTTTTGAGCTGTGATTGCACCACTGCACTCCTACCTGTGCAAGACAAGGAAAGACCATGTCACTAAAAAAAAAAAAAAAAAAAAAAAAACAGAAAAAAAAGTAGAAAAGAAAAAAACAAAACAATAAATATAAAACAATAACATTTTGAATAATACATTTTATTATGTATAGAAGGAAATTGAGAGGGAGAGGTTATACAACTTGTCTAAGATTAGAGTCAGTTAATAGTGGAGCCAGGATTCTCAGTATTTTCCATAGTCTCTTCTTTTAAAAGGAAAATAAATTCTCATTCCCCAAAACTGCATTTATTATTTATAAAGGATACATTTTGAGGTAATAAATATGGCCAGAAACAGGAATAAAACTAGATTTATGACAAAAATTTTTAGATGTAATTCTGAAGGAGTTCAGC
The DNA here is from genome assembly GCF_002776525.5 of Piliocolobus tephrosceles. NCBI lineage: Eukaryota > Metazoa > Chordata > Mammalia > Primates > Cercopithecidae > Piliocolobus > Piliocolobus tephrosceles. The sequence goes on from NC_045439.1 coordinate 20,295,744, forward strand.
TTTTTCTGCCTCAGCATCCATTGTCTTCACTGTTCCATTTATTACATCGTAACATTGTTTTCTTGGAAATGTTAAGTATTAGACTAAATTTGGCACCTTTCCATAAAGACCTGCAGGGTACAGGCTCTAGTGATTCAGAAGAAAGACTAAATTATCCATGAAACTAGAAATTCGTTTTGGTTCTAAGTATCACACTGATCATCAAAATCAAATGGACTAGAACATATCTCTTAATTATTACTGATTTCAAAAATAGTTGATCCTCAGACTTTCCTCATCTCACAATCCAACATCTCACCATTCTATCACACTGATTGTGATATTGTTATGCAATCCCAGATTTCTCTTATTTTCTTACTTCTTACATCCAACCAACCATAAAATTTTGTTGATTATACCCCCAAATCTACAGAATCATTCCAACATGACCCAAATCTGGATCAACATAATCTTTCTCTACTATTGGAATAGACTTAACAAGTCACCCTGTTTTCACTCTTGTCACTTTGTAATCAATTCTTCCTTGAGCAGCCAGAGTGAACTTGAACTTTTATAAAGGAAAATGCTTCCTGGAAGCAGAAAGGAAAATTTGCTCCATTGCACAAGAGCTGTTCAAGCTTCCTTGTGTGTAACAATTGCTACTATGCCATTCGTCAACACATGCATGAGTCCAAGCCCAAAACAGACAGGAGAGGCACACCTAGCATACAAAAGGAATTATGGATACCTGTATATCAAGAATTTGAGACATAATTTACAATATGTCATGACCTTCAAATACGATCCTATCTTTTTTTTTTATTTTCTCCATATAAGCCTACCACAACTATGATTTCCACTTTATTTCATACCACTTTTTATCTAAGCTATAAGTGTATAATCATTGTAGTCTTCGTTGGGTTCTTTTAACACGTTAAGTTTGTTTGCATGTTAGGGCCCTTATGCTAGCTCAGGGATTGGTAAACTACAGCTTGAGAGCCAAATCAAGCCCACTGCCTGTTTTTGTAAATAACATTTTGTTGGAACACAGCAGCATCCACTTATTTTTGTATGTTTGATGGCTAATTTCGTGCAACAACAGCAGAATTGAGTGGTTGTGATAGAGACTGTCTAGTCACAAAATATTTCCCATCTAGCTCTTTATAGAAATAGCTTGCCAACCTCTGTGCTGGCTGGCTCCTCTATCTATAGTGCAGTTCCCTCACCTCTGCATAGTCTTTTTTTTCTATTTTCTTTATTTTATTCGAATTCCTGGCAAAATATATTGCCCTACAGAGATTTGGTTGAACAGTCAATATAAAGCTACTCTCCATCTACCTAATTGAAATCTATGCATAGGATATTTAATTATATAATTGTATGTTATTTTTAACATTTTAGTTATTCATTTATCTATCTATTATCTCTTCTTCTTGAAATGTAGGTTCTCCTACAAAAGAAAGTTTATAGTCTTCATAACTTCTTACAACAATGCCAGACATATAGGAGATTCTCAAGAAATATTTATTGAATTAATGGATAAATAAATAGAATGAACATAAAACCCATCTCGGAGGACACATGCTGCTTTAATCCAAGCGACTTCTTAAGGTATGTATTAAAGAAGTAATATAGGAGGCAAAATAATTAATTAAATGATAATTTGAATAAACAAATCAGTTAACTAAAAAACTAAACAGATTCCCAAATTCCAGGCATTTCTGAAAATTTAACACCATAGTGAAAGTTAGAAATGCTCTCACAGGCAGCTTAGCATGTTTGCTAAAAGTTTATTTCAGTCATTCAAAACGTGATAAGGTAACAGAAATCGAGTCCAAATTCAGTGGCTCTTCAACTTAATTGAAAGTGAAATCCCTTTGATGTAGAGAATGAATGTGCAAATCAACAGCTGACCTAGGTACCTCAGATTCACAGGCACGGGCAAAATGTCAAAGTGACAGTAAAATCATGTTGGCTTTCACATAGGTCCTGAGCTGTGATAGATTTGAGTCATTTAATTATTACACTCTTAAGCCCTGAGATAAAATATTGACTCCAAAGCAGCAGATCTGTTCCAAAGAAGCAACCTGGAAAAACAAGTCACTCTTTCTATCCAAGAATACTGTAAAAGTTCAGTCTCACTGTGCGCAAAATGATCTAGGCAGCAACTCATCTATTTACTCATTTATTCATCTGAGTTAAACATCAAAAACGCAGATGTAGAAGAATGTTCCTGCCTCTAAATACTTTTTTGAGCCACAGATTTTCTGTTGGCAGTTTAGCATCATAGTCTCTCTCTTTTGTATTTTCCTCTGCAACTGAAGAAAATTGAATAACCATGTGGTTGGTTAAAAAAAAAAACAAAAAAGTGACATGTGTGCCAGAGCTGGGTGAGAAGCTAAAACGAATCAAGAATCTCTCCAATTTGGGGAAGTTTCTGGGTGTGTGGTGATGTGGGGCACGTCTCGCATTTTGGAGAAGATACCTTCTTCAAAATGAGGGATAGATGCTGACATTTCCAATCCTATTGCTGAGCAAGGGACACAATGCTTGATATTCTTGGAGTGTATGTAGGAACATATATTTTAGTGTGGTGAATACTCACTTATACTATGAGAAGCAAGAGAAGATTCTGAAGTAGGCTTAGAGTCAGTGAACACTGATTTCTCATTTAGGCCTTGCTATGGTTTGAATGTGTCCACCACTAAAGCATGCGTTGAAAACACAATCCCCAATGCAACAGTGCCGAGAAGTGGAGCCTAATGAGAGGTGTTGAGGTCTTGTGGGCTTAACGGCCTTCGATGGATTATTGCTGATTGCAAAAGGGCTTAAGGCATCTAGTTCTGCCTCTCTTTCCCTCACATGTGTGTGCACATGTTCCTATTCTCTTGCCCTTCTGCTTTCTCCCATGAGATGACGCAGCAAGCCCTTGCCAGAGATGGGCCCCTCAACTTTGCACTTCTCAGCCTCCAGAATTGTAAGCTAAATAAACTTATGTTCCAGTCTCAAATATTCTGTTACATCAGCCCAAAGCAGTCTTAAACAGGTCTTACAACCAGGAGATTCAATGGTGGTCAAAGTGGCCCAAGCAGATATGGATCCTTCTGTTAAGCCACAATAGTGGGATCACAGGGCACACTCCCTCTTCTGAATATGACTTTACTGCAAAACTTTTGTTACCTAGCATCTGGCATACTGCCAGGTCCTGGTTAAGTTTAGTCTTTGTCTCAGAGATACCAAGCTTATGGAAAATGAGCTGTCCATCATGAATGGAGCATTATCTGATCTAATCTACAAAACTATAGACTTGGCCATAGCAACAGAATTTCATTGCTAAAGTAGAAATCATATATATAGTGTTGGGTTTCACTGGATACTGTAGATAGAAGTAAGTTGCATGCCTTAGATTTCTATGGTTCCTAAACCACCAAAATCGCCATCTTTTCTTCAATCCATACCTAATATGACCTTGGGAATTTTCTTTCAATATATTCACTAATAAAGTTAAAAAATGAATGAAAATGCAGATAAACTTCTCACATCACCCAAAAGCAGTCTACCTCAGTTTTACAGCCCTACACTGCAGAAGAGAAACCAGTGGGAGAACATTAAATAGCACATTTAGTTATCTCCTCTCTTTCGAAGAAGAAATAATGAGAGTTAATTTTCCACTTTGATTCATAGCAATGATGAATATTGGTTGGAATGGTCAAGGAAAAGATAAGAACAATATGGAATACTAATGACAATAAGCTCTGGGAGAAAATGAGTATCAATGGATTCTCTACAATGGGCACTGGGTGTGAGGATCTTTGTGTTCTATTTCAATTTCTCACAAAGGCCATTACAAAAGATATCCAATGTAGAGCTGGTGGTCAGAAAAACTCATTCTGAATGTGTAAACTTCTTTCCCTGCTGCCATCCCCCATTCCATGCTTGTGCAATGGGCTCATGAAAGTTACACTGATAGGAAAAACAGAGATGACTCCTGGGTTACATGGCATATATTTCTTCTCATCAATGTTGATCTTTCTATTGTCATCACTTAGTACTAACTTGTGGTAGGCTGAATAATGGCTCCCAAATATGCCTTCCTCCTTACCCTCAGAACTTGTAAATATTACTTTATATGGCAAAAGAGAATTTACAGATGTGATTAAATTAACAATCTCAGAATAGGGAGATTACCCTTGATTGTCTGAGTGAACCATTATCAGAATACAGCTCAGAAACTAAAAGTTTTCTTACCTGACTCTGCAAGTTTGGCTTAGGATCCTGTTATTTTAGACATCTTACTGCACAAAGGTGGAATATTTCCACAAATAAATAATGGTTCTCGTCAACTGAAAGTTTAGTCTGTTGCCTGACCACTTTAGGTTTCTCACAACTTTGAGGGAGATTTTCCTGATAGAGGGACAAAGGAGTATGTCTGGGTTTCAGGGAACACTCTAAAGTGCATTCAATTTTTATCACATAATAAATGTAAATAAAATAGCACAGTAACTAAATATTAGCAGAACATGTGATGGCTTATAATCTTTCAGAGTAAAGTTTTGGAAAACACTATTTTTATAACGTTAAATACCTATGAACCCTTTCTATTTACTATGGAAAAAGGACACAAAGAGGAGTTTTTATTAAATATCAGGCAATGGCTATTTACTTTACAAAGGCGGTATGTTTTTTTCCAAAGATCCAAGTTGTTGTGTTATATCTTTAGGTTTAAATTAAAGCTTTGGTTCTGGAGTCAGTTTCAACTTCATTGACTATCACACCTACATTAATGTGTGCATGGTATCTATTAATATGCAAGATATGTACAATAAAAGACAACTGAAAAGTCTCCCCTATTTCTATATATTTATATCTTGCTTTGCTACCTCAAGAGTTAGTGTAGTGCTTGGGTTATAATAAATCATCAATATTAGTTGATTAATGAGTTAAAGAAAATACTTGCCCAATTATTTTGATTCAGAGAAATCTACTCTTTTCTTAAAATTTTGGAGAAGTTATTGTCAATTGGCATGGCTGCCACATTATTTAGTGTGGCTATCCAATTTTACACAGTCCCTAGGACCTAAGGCAGTGCTTTGCATAAAGAAAACCCTCAATGTATGTGAATAGATTGAAGGGATAGTTCAGATATTAAGTCTAATAAGTCAAAAGGATAGTGAAAGCAATGATATAGAGATATTATCATAAATAGACATTGGCCTAATTATTTGACTGAAATGAATGACATAGCTTCTCACTTGTGGGAAAAAAATGCATTCCTTCAGGAAAAAAAATAGGATTTTAGCCAAACAAGACACATCATGTTGGTCAGTATCTGTCTATTTGTCTATCTATCTATCCATCCATCTATCTATCATCTGTCTATGTATTAGTCCATTCTCATGTGCCTATGAAGAAATACCTGAGATGGGGTAATTTTATAAAGAAATTACCCCAGAGGTTTAATTGACTCCCAGTTCCTTATGACTGTGGATGTCTCAGGAAACTTACAATCATGGTAGAAGGGAAAGCAAACTCATTCTTCTTCACATAGCGTTAGGAGAGATAAACCGGGAAAGACCCTTATAAAACCATTAGATCTTCTGAGAACTCACTCACTATCATGAGAACAGCATGGGGGTAACCACCCCCTTGATTCAATTATCTCCCATCGGGTCCCTCCCACAACATGTGGGGATTACAGAAACTACAATTCAAGATGATTTGGGTGGAGACACAGCCAAACCATATCAGTCTACTACTTATCCATATACTTGGTATGTTTTATAAAATACTATTCAGTGTTTTGTTCAAGAGTATCTTACTGAGATGACTCAGCTAACTTACTTACCCAGAACCCCAGAACCTATCACCCTTTATTGGACTGATACAGTTAAATGTCAAGACTTGCTGAAGTAAGTACCACCCTAGTGCTACACAGAAAAATTGAGCCACAACTAGAGTCTGTCTGGTTAATCTTAAACACAACAGAAACCTCCAGGGTAAAATCCTTTGCTTCGTATTATCTTAGTTTTCCTTCTAAAATTTTGGCATTTCAAAAAGCTTAGATACCAAAGAGTCTTCTCTACATGTGTCATTATAAGAATATGTTTTCTTACTCTACTTAAAATTCTTTTATCTTCAGTAGTCAAAATTACTAAGGTAATACAATTCCTGCTGAAAAGAAATTGAACCTAACTCTAAAAATTGAGGCACCTGTTCACAATTTATATTTATTATGGGCTTAAAAGAGAGCACTGTGATCAACCTATTTCATTTTCCCTGACCCTTCTTATGAGTCAAACTCTTTATATTACATGGGTTGCTGGCATTACTAAGGACAATTTAGAAATAGTATATACAGAGCGTAAGTTTGAAGCTTAAGGAATGATTAAATTCAAGAGAAATAGAAACCACTGTCTCAGTCAGTGAGCCATTTACCATTATGTGGCATTATCAATCAATGGAAAGTCAGCCAAGATATTCATTACATTTTTCTCATTATCAAAGATCACATAAAGAGGCTATATGATACTTTCCTAATCCCTAAATATGAGGTTGTTTTCTATTTCCTTCATAGTTATACATTGAATATTATTCAATGTTTGAAATACGATTGATTTCAACTGAAGAAATATCATTCTTCTGGTACTTTAGTGCTCATTGAAAATATATCCTAGGGGTTCTTTGGGTCAATGTAAGCTATACCTCATGTCATTGAAGAACAAAAGTCATATTTTCATACTCACTGTCCCAGAAAGTGATTGTCCCATTGATATTGTTTGAAAAATAAAAGTACCAGGAATTTCATGGCAGAGACTCTTTTGTTTCTAAGGGCAATGATCTCCCAGAAATTCAGTCTTTTCTCAGAATTCATTAATTTACTGACAAAAAAAAAAAAAAATCTTTTCTTTACAAGCTGTGGAGAACCAGTTAAGAAGATAATCCCACTGGAAATTTATAAACCAGCGAGTTAGAAGTGATTGTTATAAGTATTCTTATTCATCTGTTCATTGTAAGAGTTCCCTGGCATACATAGTTAAGAGTGGAATTGCAGTAACAGTATCATACCTACAATCAGGTAAAAGCCTTCATTAAAAGGATAGAATCCATCAAGTTAGAATTCCCTTTTTTTTCCGAACATCAACTGCACAAATGGCTTGCTTCTACTCCCATAATATTCTCTTCTACTACTCTTAATGAATTGTCTCTTTCCTTTCTGAAGATAACAACTTAATCTGTTCTTTGGATTTGTGGTTCTGTCTGTCTGTCTATCTATCTATCTATCTATCTATCTATCTATCTATCTATCTATCTATCTAT